>NW_024885151.1:0-4568 GCF_019232065.1 Centrocercus urophasianus | reverse complement strand
ACCAAAAAAACTAAAAACGCCCCTGTCAACTCATTGCAAAATAAACCCAAACCCCCCCAAAAAAAAAAAAAAAAAAAAAAAAAAAAGAAAAAAAGAAAAAAAAGAGCCTTCTTTAGTTTACAAAATAGCAAAATAGCACAGTCTTTGGGGATTTTCATAAGAACTACAGAAATGGTCCAAATCGGCAATGAAATCAGATTCCCAGTGGCTGCAGGACTCTTTTGGCTCTTTCTACATGTGTATTAAATTGCAAAAAGCAATTATTTGTAATTTGTTTTTATAAAAATGCGGGTGTGCTTATTCTGCCTGGCGAATTGTTTTGTGAAATGGAAAAAGACCATTGTTCATTATTTTGGTAAAGTCTTTGTTACTTAGCATATTAAACTGCAAATCACACTTTATCTGAAATAGGGCTGGTTCTAATTGACTTTTTAATGGCAGAGCCCCAAAGCTCCATCTAATACTGAGACCCTGTCTGGTGCCCTGCAAGCAAAACAAGAGCTCCAGACTCAGATGAGGGAAAAGAAGTGGATCCTCCTTGGCTCACAGCTGGGGCTCCGACAGCCAGCAGGGTGCGACGGCTCGAAATCACGAAGGAAGTCTGTGGAAGAGACTGGAATCAGATTTGGTCATCCTTTGGCCTCCAGTGCTGCTGCTTAACCACAGGGCAGCTTCTCCTCTCTGGATAAATCAAACCAAAAGAGAACATTTCTGAATGCTGGAGTCTGACATCAACACATATGCAGATGGGGTAGAGACTGTGTCAATTGTGAACGAGTTTTGGAAAAATGCTGTGGCCTGACTTCAGGAGTCACACCAAGAATAACATGACCACATAGGCAGAGAACACACGGCTCTTTGCACTCATCCCATCACATCAGCTCTGGCAGTGCCCTGCTGGGACAGGATGGTGCCTGCTTTAAATGACACCTTGCTGAGGTCACTCCTCATCTTGTCACGTGGGGCTGCAATGATCACAGCCTCCTCTACCTACCCAGACCTCTCCAGGACCTCCAGATGGCTCTGCCCCTTTGGGCAAGGGATGCTTGTCCCCAGACTTGCTGCTGGACAGCATCTGAAGTTCTGGCTTCCAAGATGCACATACTGTGTGTCTCAGAAATATCACAGAACCATCACAAAACCATGACAGTTGGAAAGATCAGTAAGTCCATCCAGTCCAACCATCAACCCATACCTTTGACCGCTACAGAGAGTGCCCCCAACTACCACATCCACCCTTTTCTTGAACACATCTAGGGACGGTGACCCCACCACCTCCCAGGGCAGCCTGTTCTTAATGCATCACCACTTTTTCTGACAACAAATTTTTCCTAATATCCAACCTGAACCTCCCCTGGTTCAACCTAAGGCCATCACCTCTCATCCTATTGTTGTGACCCACGAGAAGAGGACAATCCCCACCTTGCCACAACCTCCTTTTGGGTCACTGTAGAGAGCAAAGTACATAGGAAGCCCAAACGTTTATATCCAAAGAATATGTAAGATGTGACAAAAATGGATGCACACACAGACAAAGAAAGCCTCTCGGTCAGCCTTCAATGTGCAATGTGTCATTCAGCCCATATCATACAGCCACCTCCTGGAATCACAGCGATGTCTGGAATGCAGAAGCTGTTTATCATTTAAATAACATTTAAGCCGTTATAATTTATATGAGAATTGTAAATGATTTGGGCTGTATGAAGCCTCTTGTTGTGGTTTGTTGCAGGAATGCTGCAGATTTCCTCTGCAAACATTACATTCTGCAAACAATGGGCGCCTGAGATGCTTTCAGCTGGTCTCAAGCCTCCTGCATCTACCAAAATATTTTCCTGTGTCAGAATCAGACAATCACCCGGTTTATAACTTTCAGACGTTTGAGAGACCACTGTTAACACAATGTAACTGCAGTTCCTCTGCTGGTTGGCTGTCCAGCTAAGCTGTACTCGGCACAAAACAAAACGTGGATGTGTATTTAATGTTCCTGCTAATGTAGGTTTCTTTGTAGGGCAATCAGAGAGCTGCAAGGCACACATCAGTAAGGCCTCACCCATCCCACCCTGGTCCCCTACACAGAGGTCTGTGTGATGCTCCCAGACAAACCCCACCTGCGTGCAGGCAGGGAAGATGTGCATACCCTGCCCCGTTCCCAGGTTGGTTTCTCCTTGGGATGTAAAGACAAGGGGATGGCTGCCCCATGTGCCACATACTCTGCAGCTTTGGAACGACTTCATGTGGCATGTGGTCACTGCCCATACAGGGATGAGGTGGAATGGAGGAGGAGGGATAGTGATAGCAAAGCGGGGACGAATTTATCAGCAGCTCAGAGGCAGTGACATTGACTGAGGTGGCCCGACAACAGCACATCACTGTATCAGCACTTTTACATGCTCATAGTACTAGTTTTACTTACAAGAGGGATGGTTTCCCTGCTACTTTTTGGTTCAAACCACAGGAAGGCTTTGGAGAACCTTCGCTGCTCCCTCCGCACCTGCCCTCAGAATGAATTTGCTGCAGACAAAAAGAAATGAGTCCTAATTTCCAGGGGCTTTAAAGCACTCTTTCAAAAACGCTCTTTCAAAACCCATTGCTTACAGCATTCTTCAGAAGTTGTACTGTGTCAGTGCAAAACGCTATCATGTGAAACTATGTGCATGTACTTTGCTGTGTGAGGCATGTGCTTATTGATAAATAATCAGCGCTTGTTTATGCTCTCTCCAGAACAAACACCATTACTTCTGTGACACAATCCTCTCTTTGGCTTGAAACAAACTGTGGGACTCCCCGCAGAACATGCTATTGCATGACATGCCTAAGAGAACTGTACTGCTCATGCTGGTAAAGCTGCTCACTGGAGAGCAGGAGGATATCTGCCAGCATCAGGATGAAAATGTCTTTAATTCATGAGATCAAGCTTCACTGAGAGCCCATTATGAGTGCATCCTCTTGCACCCAGCCCTCCTGGCCCCACTCACCTAAAGCTCACTCTCTTATTCTCACAGAATTAAAGAATCATCATCAGAGAACTGCTTGTGTTGGAAGGGGCCCTTAAAGGCCATCTGGTCCAACTCCCCAGCAGTGAGCAGGGACACCTGCACTAGATCAGGTGCTCAGAGCCCCATCCAGCCTGACCCTGAACGTCTCCAGGGAAAAAGCGTCCACCCCTCTGGACAACCGCTGCCAGTGCCTCACTGCCCTCATCGTAAAAAAACATCGTACTTAGATCTCCTCTAAACTTCCCCTCTGTTAGTTCGAAATCATTTCCCCTTCCCCTGCAGCAGCAGGACACCCGGCGCATCACAGCGTGGTACGAGGCGGTACGTCCCGCAGCCCGGCACCGCCCGGCCCGGCCGACATTAGAGGGCACCATCGCCCCGCACATCGGGGCCGGCCCCGGGCACGGGTTGCGAGCATCTTCAAGAGAGGAGTTTTGTTATTGTTGTGTTTTTAAACCTAGATTTTGCATCCTCGAGGCGCGGCTGGCATCCACCTTCATTTTTTTTTTTTTTATTACAGTTCTGAATGTACCCAGGCTGCAATAACTCGAAAGGTCGTGGAGCTGGTGGTACAGTTTGGAGTTCAGAACTCGAAAGTACCATACAAAACTGCCACTGGTACAAATGCAAAGCTGCAAACTGCCTGTGATCACGCACACCTTTGCAACTCTTTGTCCTACTTGCTCTCTCACTTGGTTTGCTGCACGAGGACTTCTCGTGGCACCAGCTCTTGATAAGGTTGCATGGGCCATTGATCTGGGTGCTGCCAACACCCCTCCCGCCGTGGGGTTCCGAAAGATCTCCATTGGAACACCTCCCTGCTGATGGACACACATCCATCTGGATGAGTATCTTAAAAAGGCACTCCCCACCCCACTCCAAGACAAGGGCTGCTCAAACAGGAGGGCAGCATAATGGTGAGATGAGCTCACGTGCAGCTGACCATGGAATCATAAAGTGGTTTGGGTTGGAAGGGACCCTCAAGACCATCTGGTTCCAACCCCCTGCTATAGGCAGAGACACCTCCCTCTAGACCAGGTTGCTCCAAGCCCCATCCAGCCTGGCCTTGAGTTCTGTCAGGGAAGCATTTATGCGGGCTTAAAAGTTAGGAGAGGAAAATGCTGCGGTTTCCATGTAGTTCTGCTCAGCGAGGCTGCAGCTTATTAATTCCATGCAGCCGAGAAGTGCTATTTTTAAAGGCTGCCCTCAGCTTGTTTTGAACTCTGCGAGCATCCCGCTTTGTTTTGCGGCAGGGCAACCAAACCACGGAGCCAGAACCGACCCCGAGTCCTCCTCCCGCGCCTGTGGATGCTGAGCAACGTCTCCTCAGGGGAAAAAAAAGAACAGGAAAAAAGAGAGAGAGAGAAAGAAAGGATAAAAACTGACTGTGAGGACGCCCCAAACGTGCACACCTCTAGAGGGAAAGCGAGAGGGAGGGGCCCAGAGCAGCCCCGAGAGGAGAGGAAAGTAGGAGATGGGAGGGAGCAGCGGCCGCGAGCAGACAACGGCGCTGGGACGCGGCGGGAGGGGAGTTCCGTGCCGCCCCCCCGGGGCCGGGCCAGCGCCGGGGCC
>NW_024885150.1:1027-30928 GCF_019232065.1 Centrocercus urophasianus | reverse complement strand
CGTGACGTGACGGCGGCGCGCGCCGCCTGCGTTGGCGCGCGCTGTGCTCGGAGCGCGCGTGAGAGACTTGGGGAGGCGCGCGGAGCAGCGATCCGGGGCGCTCGCACCGCGCCGGCTTTGCTCCCAGCTCCGTGTCTCGGCTCGGCACTCGTCGGCACGGCCCGACGACTGAACCGCCACGAGTGCCGACCACGAGGGAGCCGCTCCGGCAGCGGTCATCACCGCTGTGAAGGGCAGAAATGAATGCCGGCGATGCGGTTTGATGACCGTTTTGATGTCCGCTCCTCGTCAGTCTGAATTCCCGCTGCATTCCGTGCGCGGTGCCCCATCCCGACGGAGCGGCCCCACTGGGAGGTGCTGCGGAGCCCGGCGGTGTTTGCAGCTGCAGCACAACGGGTGTTTATCTGTCTGTCTGTTTGTCTGTTTGTTTGCAGATCTGCGCCCCGGCGCTCACCTCTGTTTGCACAACAGCGCGTTTGGAGGAATCGCGTTTCAACACGGAGCGCTCTGCAGTGGTAAACAGCAACAAAGGGTTCGTTTCTGTGTAGCACAGAAACCGCTGAGAGCCTCCTGTGCTGCAGCAGAACTGCTCCAAACAAACCCCTCCTGCTGCTACACGCTGTCCCGTTCCTGCACAGCTCTGTCCCTTTGCAGGCCTGCTCCTCTGTGGCACGCAGCTAACAGCTGTCTGCCCACCTACCATAACTCACATCGCTGTTCCTTTGGGCCGTACTCTAATTATCCATCTGCTGCTCGTTACCTCTGGGCTGCAGGTGATTGGAGCTGGAGCTGTGCTGGGCGTCTCCCCCCCTCCTCTGCTTCCAGCACACGGACTGTGAGCACGGAGCATTGCTGGGCATCAAGCATCAACCCAACAACGAGACCCAAACCGGTGCAGCTCCATGAGTGTGCTGTAATGTGTTTCATAGAATCATAGAACGGCCTGGGTTGAAAAGGACCACAATGTTCATCTCATTTCAACCCCCTGCTATGTGCAGGGTCGCCAACCAGCAGACCAGGCTGCACAGAGCCACATCCAGCCTGGATTTCTTACACATAGAAGCAGTTAATTCTGTGTTAAATACAACAAGGATTTCACACTCACTTCAATCCACTTGTCCTTTGGGGCGATGTGATGCCATACAGGCAGGGCTGAGCTCTGCCACATCACAGCTGAGAGAAGGAACTGCTCTGAGACTGCAGCTGTGCAGGGATGCAGTGTTTGTTTATCGCACTGTCAGAGTTCAAAAGCGATCAAAACAGCAAAAACATGTCAGACTGCTGTTTAATTAGAGCGTGAAGACACACTTTTGGTGGAGAGGACAGAAAGGGAATCATGGTGCTGTGTTTGGACTCTTACAAAGTCATTCCTGTGCCCAATGCTTGCAGTGCCACTGCTTGTGTTGCCAAGCTCTGAAAAAAGCCCAGAGAGCAAAGCCAGGTCTGAATGCAGATCTGTGCCATCCTGGCTGAGCCCTGCTGGCTCCACCTGGAGCTGGGGCACCATCTCCAGTGTTTGGTCCATGCATCACCACAGTGCCAACAACAACAGCATTTGTGCATCATTATGTCTTTTTCTCTCTCTCACCCCCGCCTTACCCCCCCCCCCCCAAATAAAAAACACCCTGAGGCACTGCAGATATTAAATTGGTGATCATTACGTTCAATAGGGACCGACTCTCACAAATAATCACATAAAGTTTACAAACAACAGGAGGTTGGGGATTCACCAAGTTTTGGTGAGATGTTGCAGCAAATTCATCCCCATCACATCCTCTGTATGCCTTGATTTCCCAGCTGAAAACACAGCGCTGCTGGACCTGGGGCTGCAGCCCCCAGCAGTAATTGTAACACAGAGGTGTGCAGAGCACAGCAATGTGCCCCCAAGCACTGTTCATCCACTCTGAAATAAAGAAGGCAACCACAGGGATTGCTCTACATGTGCTGTGAGTGCAGCTGGTTGCTGCTGGAGCTTTGTGTATAGAGGAGCTAAAAAGATGAACTAAGAGGACTTGTCAGTGTGAATCAGGAGGCAGCCTATGCAAATCCCCCTCTGCTGCTCGCTCTGGGATGCACGCTGAATGTCTGCGATGCGATGCGATCAAGCACCGCTGCTGCCTATGGATGCAAAGCGCAGATAAAGACCCAGGGAGTGAACCAAGGGAGCCGTGCAGTCACACAGAATCACAGCTGAGCGTGGGTTTGAAGTCTGCATGCTGGATTTAGAGCCTAAAAGTAGTAATGGAGCATTTAAGTCTGGATCTTGAGCTTAGCGCCGTGCTGAACCATCAGGGAGGGATAAGCCTGTGGATGTGGTGAGGTGATGTGGGGCCAGGTGGGCGCTGGGGGTGCTGCTGGGGGTCACCCCTGGGGATGTGCAGCCACAGCTGGGATCAGCACACATCCCAGCTGATAGCCAGAGCTGAGCGGCGTCCCTGGGGAGATGTCCCCTCTTTGCCATACTGGTGAGCTGAGACCATATGCAAGCTCCAGGCTTTCACCCACTCATAGAGGATGCAGAGAAATGCCTCAGATCAGCTGTGCTGACAGCCCCGCTGTCCCAGACAGGATGAGCAGTGCTGCTCCATTCCAGAGCAGAGCAGAGCTCTGCAGCCTTCAGCTCTGATGGCTCCCAGCCTGCTGGGCCAGGTGAAGGCAAAGCTCTGCTCCTTGCAGCGCTTCCTCATGTTCCGTTGCTCAGACTGCTGCAAGATCCAGAAGTGCCCTTTGTGCCAGGCAGTTTGGGCATTGGGAACCCAGCTGGGCTCCGGGCTGCTGCACCCACTTACAGGGAGGGCTTTGATTCCATGATTTCGCAGTCATCCCCAGGAATGGGATCACCTGTTGCAAATATCACCTCCTGAGAGCTTGCCTGAAACAAACTGAACTTCACAAGCTCTTGGCTTCATCAGTTCTTCCACTGCCCTCCATTTTTGCACATCTCTGAGCACCACTCACTAAATCCCCTGCCTGAACCTTCCCCTGGTGTCAGCGCTCTGCCAGGAGCTGGGAGAGCAGCTGTAAGCACTTCAGCTCAGTCGGTGGTTTTACATCTGTAATGGGATCTGAAAGAGCTGAAGCCGCCTTGTCGAGTTTTACAGCCCCGCTCACAGGGATTTGGGAGAGCTGACATGGCCCCAAAACCCATCCCAGCCCCTGACACACGTAATCCCCAGCTCCCACCAGTCACTGTCTTCACCCCAAGTGGAGCAGATGGGGCAGCAAGGAGCAGCAGCTCACAGAAAGCTGCAAAGTTCCCTGCAGAATGCATAAGGAAATCCAGGTTGCTGAGAGTGGACGCCCACTCCTGCACATCACTGCCTGCCAGCACCAGGCCCTGGTAGCCCTGCAGGCGTCTGAAGGCTGTGCTGCATCCTGCTGCTGTCTGTCACAGAGCAAACCATTGCCATTGCAACAGCACAGCTGGGTGTAGCAGTGCTGTGCTGTGCTGTGCTGTGCTGTGCTGTGCTCCCCAGGGCCCTCTGGTCACATTGCTCCCACTGCAGAGCAGACATGGGGAGGAGGGGGTGGGCTGTGGATCAAGGAGTGCTTCCATCTGCATGGACACTGCAGGAGGGCCATGATGCTCCCAGCAGCATCGCTCCAATCTACCTGCGCTGCTCTGCGCAGTGCTGTACGATTAATTCATCTCCTATCTTCCCAAGATCAGGAATTAAGCAGCAGCAATGCCATGCAAGAGTTTTTACAGACCGATGTAGGAAGGCTGTCCCTGTTCTTCTCTTTTCATTGGAGTCTCAGCAGATCTGTCACAAAACCGCTATCAAAGGCAGCAAGATGAGTGCAGCATTACTGCATCACATACAGCAGTAATAACACAAAATAATTTTGATCAAAGTTTTAGAGAACGTTTCTTTTTTTCTCCATAGCCTGGTGTTCATTACAGCCAAGTGCAGTAAACGACCCAGTGTTAATTTATGTTAGCAGAAAAGGTGAAACACCGCAGTGTGACACAACAGCCCAGACCTGGGGGGGGTCTGGGGGGGATGGAGCCGTGCAGGGGGGCACAGTGAGCTCTGAATCCTCTCTGTTGTTTTGGACTCGATGATAACATCTCAAATTCTTGAGTCCCCATTCTGTTGTAGTTCAGTTTGGGGGTTATGTGCTCAGCCCTTCTCCCCAGTACTGTGGGCTGGGACCTTGTCAGCGCTGCCAGGTTTTGCCATCACTGGAACAGCAAAGGGCTCCTTGGGAACAAATGGGACGCAGCAGCTCCGTGGCTTTGCAGGGCACAAAGCTGATGCTCAGTGCTGATCAGAGGGCGATCAGGACAGAAATTAAGCAGGCCATTAAGCAGCACTCCAGTGGATTAACGTTGCTCTGTCTCCTTACACTGCAGGATTTCAAAACTCCTTTGAAGTCTGCGCATTAGAAAATCACTTTCCAAGCCACATAACTTTGAGCTTTAGATGTTTCCTAACAATTCCGTGGCTGAGGAACAGCTGACTAATCCTTTAGGATTTAATGAGGTTAACTAACATGCACAGCTTTGTAGGGAGCTGTAGGTGGTGTGTGGTAGCAAACATGAGGAGTGGTGGCTCTGAGCTCTGCAATGAGCCGTGACGGCACCGCAGCATCAGCTCCCAACCTTCTGCCAAAGCTCTGCTTTCCTCCCAGAAGCACAGAAAGAGTTCTGACCTTCTTCAGTCACCACAGTTCATAACAAATGTCTGTTTGCTTCCATCTCTTGCTGAATCACAGAATGGTTTGGGTTGGATTCTCAAGGATCACGAAGCTCCAACCCCCTGCCACACGCAGGGCCACCAACCTCCCCATTTCATACCAGCCCAGGCTGCCCAGAGCCCCATCCAACCTGGCCTTGAACACCTCCGGGGATGGACGGGGCATCACAGCCTCTCTGGGCAGCTGTTCCAGCACCTCACTGCTCTCATAGGAAAGAACTTCCCCCTGACATCCAACCTCAATCTTCCCTCCCTCAACTTCAAACCATTTCCTGGAGTCAATAGGCATTCCTGTTTCTGCTCCTCACTCAGCTCAGTTCCTGGCTGGGCAGCCCCCCTCCAGCACACAGTGTGTGTTGGCACTTCTGCCCCTGTGTGCCTGAGAAGCGAGCGGTGCGGCCATTCAGTACCAGAAGATGCCAGAATTGACACATCAGTTCATTAGGATGCAATTACGGAGTTCAGAACTTAGGCTACTCAATTATTCTTAGCAAGAAGACGCAATTAACTGCAGGTTCACATCCAACACTGCCTGGTGCCTTCAATCAGGCTCGGCGTGTTGGCTTGCACCAGCACAACTTGCAGTGCTTGGTGCAGGTGTGATGACAGCAGGTGGGGATCCGGAGCACTGCAGCAGCACCACCCGGCCCATGGTGCGTTCAGTGGGACCTGCAGAGGAGTGGGCTGACATTACAAGAGCCCCTCATGGCTTTTCTGAGTGAGCACACGTGTGTGAGATGCTAACTGGGAAGGACTGCCAAGCACTCCAGTAGGAAACGGCTCTCAGGCGAACCCTCCTCCTCGCTGTCACATCGCTGCCGCTCCGTTTCCATTGCAGCAGACGCTCCGTTGGCGTCGATTTCAAAGCTCGTTTTCTGACTTGCCGGCTCTGTGCGGCTGCTGCTCCACGTGGCCCAGCCCCATCAAAGCGGGGAGCGCACAGATGGGTGCTCATGGCTCAGGCTGAGCCCCTGCACCCTGTGAGCACCGACACCCCGGGTGCTGGAACTGGGTCGGGTGCTTCTGCGCTGCTGCCGCCTCGTGATTAAGTGCCATAAATATTTATGATTTATTATTGCAGCTTTGGGAAAGATCTGTCTGTTACGGCTCACGGATCATAGTAGCACTAGTGGCAAATAGAAGCATAAAACTGCCTCGTGCTCGTTTGCAGCTCCCCCTCAGCTCGCAGGAGCCTGCAGACAGAGGCAGGGGCTGCTCTGTGCAAGCAGATTCTCTACCATCTCTTCCATTCATGCATTATTTCATGGGAAAATTTCTTTTAATAATAGGAATGGAAAACTCAGAGCACCAGTTGATACCTCGGCCGCTCTCGGGCTCTCGTGGTCCCTGAAAAAAAGACAGCAATGGAGACAAAAGCCCTTATAGAGCGGCAGCCAGGTATGGGAGCTTACAGGGCCTGCACATGGAAAGAAGAAAGAAAGGAAGGAAGGAAACCTTCCAGGATTTGCTGGGTGCACAACGCTGTGCAGCAGTGCAAAGGACTCAGATGTGCACCGTCTGCAGATGGAGAACTGCAGCCCTGGTCCTGCAGCAGCACCTCAGGACTCAGAGCTCTCTCTGCTGCTCCTTCACTGCCCAGGAGGGCTGTGCAGGGAGGGCTTCAGTGCCTTGCTTTGCTTCCTCAGGTCCTTGAAATATAGAAAGTAAAACACTGCAGGATGAACAAAAGAGAGGAGCAGGCAGTCACGCTGAGGACATTTGGAGGAATGTGCTGTTACATAAAGTGTGCAGAGGAAAGGTTGATAAATACCACTCCTTCCCCTGGGAGACCGTGGCTTGCAGGAGCCATCAGTGCACCACGGGATAGCAGATCCTCCTCACTAATTCTCCGGGTCATAAGCAAATTAGAACAGCAAAGCCCATAGGCTCTCAGTCTCCATCGGGCACAGCAGCCTGCTCACCTGCTGGCTGCTGCTGTCACAGCAAGGTCAGGGCTGCAGGCTTCAAACTCCCAAACAAACACTGCTCTTAGCCAGCAAACCCTGCAAAGGGCTTTAGAAGGCTGCAGGATTCCAGGCTCTGTGTGGCCGCACTGCAAAGTGGGGCACGGGTTGCCAGCGAGCTTCAATTGCTTTTCTGCTGCAGCGATGCCCTCTGCTTTGGCTGCACACAGCTCTGCACAGCAGTGCTGTCTGTGAATGACCCACAGCTGCACCTGCAAGGAGCAAAGCACCATCAGCCCGCAGCACAGCACTGCAAATCCTGCCTTTAATCTCAGGTTCCAGTAACAACCTTGTCTGCATCCAATTACTTGTCTTAAAACTGACATCACGATATTAAATTCCTAAGAACTAAAGCGCTTTGAAAATACAACCTACTTTAAAGCAGACAAGATTTATGGACAAAGTATTTACTTTGCAATCCTCAACGCTACCAGAACTGCTGCCACCCATCCAGAAGCCTCCAGATGCCAGACGGCGGCTGCTGGGCTTGTGGAGGTTCCCTGGCACTCAGTGATGCTCAGCCTTTCCCTTCTCCTGTGGCAGTGCCCTGTATGATGCACTGACTGCTGTGTGCTGCCCGCTGTGCTTGGGGCATCGCTGATAAGGAGCATCTCAGATGTGAGATGGGAAATCTCTCCCCTGGTGCAGGCAGAACGCCTCAGACCAGCAGGCAGACAGCGCTGCTCGTGGTTCACTTTTCTGCCTGGCCTCACCCCTAATCACATATTGCTGCGCTAACCGAAATGGAGAGGCATTAACTTTCAATCCTTAAGCAAGGTGCAATTAGTTGGGCATAAAAGAACACTGAAGTGATGCTAATTACCCTCTGAAAGATGAACAGAATTGAGCCAGGGAAGCAGAAAATTACCTTTGTGGAATATCAGTTTTGGAGCTCGAACCAAAGCAAGGAGGGCCCACCGTTGTTGGGTGGATGCGGCTGGGCTGCACGCTGCCCCTTCCCCTCATGGCACTGCTCTGCAAAGTGCCTGCGAGAAAAACACCCAACAGCAGCTCAGAGTGCAGCCCCGCAGGGACCTCAGCTCACCCTGCAGTGCTGCAATGCTGCTGCTGCTGTCCCAGCACTGCAATCGAGAACAAAGGCAAGCATCAGCAAGGACACCTCATCTCTCCTTCCCAGCTGGAAGCTCGTGGATGTAGAGGCTGAACTGGAGGATCCAGATGGGGGGAATGGGAGCAGGGCATTGCCTGCCCGGCCCCAGGATGTGCTCAGAGCCCAACATGCACAGCATGGTTTGTAACAGCAGCCCACGAGCACCCTAACTGTCCCATGCTATTTCCTCCTGGAAACCATTCAGATTTGTTATCAGCCCTTAACTATTCCCCACCCATTTAGCAGCATTCAAGGAATCGAACCCATTTTCTCCCAGCCATCTGCAGGCTGCTCCATTCTGCCTTCCGGCGCTTTGCTGACCAGCGATCGCTTCCAATAACGGCACAAAATAAATCACTGACAAACTCCCCCCCCCCCCCCCCCCGCCTGCACAGAAGGGACAGCTCTGCAGATGGGCAGAACCTGCACTGCCAGCTTCCTGGGGATGATGAAGCTCCCCAAAACACAGCACCCAGCCCACGACCAGGGCTGCCAACTGCTGGGGGCTGCTGCCAACAAAGGGCCCCATTCCTGAGCAGGGCAGGGCTGTGCCATCCCAAAGGAGCCCCTTCTGCACGTGTGCTTTGTGCGAGGGCTCCAATGCGGCTGAGCGCTGCTGGGAATGGGCTGAGCTGGCTACCAGACTGAGCAGCCTCCAGCTTCCCCTGCTGCTCTGAGTTCATACCTTCATGTTCCCACCAAAGCCTCTCCCTGATTTATGCTTCGGGGAGAAGCTTGTGGAATATGTTGTGGGAACCAAAAGCTTACGAAGGCAATTAGGAAAGCAGAGCAGAAGGCAATCTGCTCCCAGGTCCCGCTGCGCCTGCCCTCCCTGCTGCACAGGACCGGCTGTGCCTGCAGCACAGGGCTGCTTCTTCCAGTCCTCATTTGAACAGTGTTTTCATCTATAAGATGCATTATTTACCAGTCTGGCATGCAGCTGATCTACAAACAAGATTTATCAGCAAAAACATTGTGCTTGCTGCAGTGACTTCCAACCAACCCACTTTGCTGGGCTGCTGCTGAGTGTGCAGATCCCGGCCCCATCCATCACCACACTGTGCCACCATGGTCCCCTCAGACCTAGGATGCAAACAACCAAAGGAGACACTCCCACAGCACCAGCAGTAGCATCCAGGGCTGGCACAGACCCAGGCCCTGCAATCCAGCTCTTTCGGGCAGCTACAGAACGAGCTCAAGGGAAATGCCCACATTCCTGTGCCACAAAACCAAGGAGGTGCCTCCGGTCTGTGGGCTCCCCGCCATGCCCTGTGCTCTGCTGGCAGGAGCTGAACGAAGCCAGAAGAACTGCTTTGGTGCTACAGAATTTTTAGCAAGCCGTGGGAAGCGTCAGTGGCTTTGCAAAGGTGTGACAGTTCCCGGAGAACAAAGAGTAACCAGAGCCCAACAGCTGATCAGAATCTGATCTGGAAATGGGACACTGGATCCACAGGACGCTGCCCTCACCCTGCATGCCCTGCCCTGGCAGCGCCCGCTTCCCGGCATTTGTGCCCCATGAGCCAGAGCTGCTGCAGAGCCGTGAGGGTCTGGCAGGGCCTGCAGCCCCCAGCGTGGCTGGGTCACATCCTCCAGCACTGCTCCATCAGTAATGGAAAGCAATTTCTCTGGACAGAGCCGGGAGATTACGCAGGCATCCGCACTCCTCAGCTCTGCTGCTGACAGGATGGGAAGAACTTTAATAAGATGTGATTTGACAGTAACGCAAAACAACAACAGCATTAAGGGAAGAATAATGGCAAAGGCAGCTGTCAAAAACCTCATGTTCTCTAACCAGGAGAAAGAAATCAGAGCTGTCAGGCTGGGCAGCGCAGCGTGGCAGAGGGCAGCCAGGTGCCCCTGTGCAGCACCCATCCCTTGGGGTTGGGGGGAGGCAGGATGGGGATGCTGGAAAGACAAACAATCAGGGCGCGATGAAACCTTTATTTTTTAAAAATATGGTTTTTAATTTAAATGCAAATTCGGTGCTTTGCTATCCGTAGGTCGTTTGCACTGACACGCTGTTAATTAGCAGAGATGAGACTCAGGAAGCAATAGCAGCTAATGGCTGGCCCTTTCCTGCGCATTTGTTTTAAGTTAATTAAAATTTCTTGGAGGGATCCAGCCTGCAATGCCAGGCTGGGCTGAGTGCTGCCAGGGCTCTGCGGGCTCCTCGCCATTTGTCGAGCAGGGCACATTTATTTCTGCATCCTGAGATCCCCTTTGGCAACCCACAAATCACAGCAGCGCTCGATGGCACTCAGAGCTGAGCAGAGCCAGAGCAGCAGTGAATCTGAGCGTGGATACGGGGGATTTTTCTAAATGCTGGCATGAATTACACACATAAGTCTTCGGATGAGACATTAAGCATAGTATGAAATCGAACCCTCAAAGCAAGGAGCAGAGCAGTGATCCCCTGTGTTACACACGACTTATTGCTCAGGAGGATCTCATTTAGGGGAGATCTGCCTCCACCAAGGGCTGAGCTGGAGGTGAGAGCTGCAAGTCGCAGCCTGGGGTCTGCACTGAGCCCCACAGCTCTGCTCTGCCCCAGCTGGGATGTGGCAGAACCCAAAGCCCTGCACAGCACACACTCCTGGCAGTGCCCCACAGACACGAAATACAGCCAGGACCTGTGGAAAAACACAGTGAGGGTGGGAGAGAACTCACAGAGAGACCCCAGGGCAGCCATGTGGCTGTGAGTGTGACACACTGCACAGGGCACAGAGCGCAGCCCAGGAACCACGCCGGGCCCCGGCATGGGTGGGCAGCACTGCAGGCAGGCTGGAGAAGGCAGAAGGGCAGACAGAGCCTCCCAAAGGGCACACAGAGCTTTGGTGCAAGTCCCTGCCTGCCCATAAACACTTACGGATCAATCAGCACAAAGCCTTTGCAGCGCAGATCGATCGCTTCTCGTGGGGAGAAAATGAGATAAGTGGTGGTGATCATCATGCTCCATTTCCCTGCAGAGAGGAACCCGGGATGGACCTGCGCCCAGCTGCAGGGCTAACAGTGTTAACGAGAAGCCGTGGGTTTGCCAGCGCTCTGCCACATTGAATCCCACCGCAGCTCCTCCTGCCACTGCTCCCTGCAGCACAGCAGGATGGGAAGCAGGGAACTGCCCTGTGCTGTGCCCAGCCCCTGGGGCAGGAGCTTTCCTTAACACCCACACTGACCTCCTGACCGGAGGAAGGCAGAGCTGTGCTGGGAGCACTGCAGGGCCAGGATGGGAGCTGCTACACTGCCAAGTGTAGAGGGAGAGCAAGCAAGGGATGGGATCTTCCACGAAAACTCAGTTGTTAACAAAGCCCAAGGGTAGATGCAATTGTTTTCTGGTTTTCCCCTCCCTTTGATGACCCAGTTTTTGGTTGTTGTTTTTTTTTCCCCTCTTTTTTTTTTTTTTTTCCATCTCATCTCAACCAGGCTGCAGTGTTAATTTTTAAATATGCTTGGGTAACTGAGAGCATTAACTATTCATGATCTTATCTTCAATAGCTTCTGCTTCTCTGACACCGTGCCAGGGCTGGGATGTGCACGGTGAACCTGGGAGGGCTGAACTCACCAGGAGAGGTGATAGCTGGTTTTTCCTGCACGCCGTGTTGAGCTGATCCCAGCACAGGTGGGGTCCCACTGCTCCCTGCAGCCTCACAGCACCGATGCCTTCCTGCAATGAAAGCGGGTTGAAAACAGGAGCGTGCAAAGAGCTGATCTCCGGGGGATGCTGCAGACACTGTGCGAATTCACAAACATCAGCATGCATCTCACAGCAGCTGGGCAGGCAGGCAGCTGTGCTCAGTGCCCAGTAAGAGCTGGGCAGCGAGGAACCCGGGTCAGGGGGCACGCAAAGCCCAGAGCCTCCATGCAGGGAAAGGGCAGCCCTTTAACTCCTGCTGAAAAAGCAAAGGAACAAGCATTTACATACAGCTTTGTGGCTGCTGCATGAAGGTCCTACAGAGGTGATGCTGCTCTGCCTGGGGGAGCAGTGCTGGCAGGCGCAGTGCGTGCAGCACAGAGCTGCGCAGGGACCCAGGGCTGAGCCCCACCGAGCAGCTGCTGCCAAGGTAAAATGGAGAAGGCGTGCCAAACAGAGGGCAGGAACTGCCAAGGTGTTGGCCAGAACACAGAGTTACAGCGATAGGAACAGGGAAAGGTATTTGAAGGAGGGAAAAAAGTACTTACAGCAGCTTGGAGGAGGCGTGGCAGCTGGTGGGCAACGCTCTGAGGAAGGGCTGCACGGCGCCAGCATCACTTTGCTGCCACGTGTGCCAGCTGACTGAGCCAGGCTTAATGCCAGCTGTTCTTCCCACCATTACAGCAAAGGACTGATGTAACATCCACAGTAACAAGATCAGAATCCCACCTGAAACTGACTTATGCAGTTGACTTTTATTTTCCTCCCTATAAAAATTAAATATCATTCAGTAACAATACATTATTTAATCTGCAAACTAATGAAAATTACAATGGATACTCAGTGTACATAGCATTTTATTGAAGGTATGTTACAATAGACAAACATATATTACACATCCTATACAAAATATACATTCTTACGTGAGGAAAAAAAAAATAGTAGGAAATAGCAACAGGGAAGCAGAGCAGCTTTGATCACACAGCCCCCCATTCCCTACCATGAATACTTTGGCATTGATTGAAGAAACTGTTTACTGAAATCAGAACGGCCACTGCACTGCCTGCACGTCATGCAGGAAAGGAAGAAACCCCTGATCTTCATGTGCAGGCCTTCCTTCACCTACCTGCAAGCTTCAGCTATTCACAACCAGCTTTGGACTTCACAGAGATTGCATTGCTGCAAGGATTCAAGCGTCCTAATTCACAATGGCAGCTTTTATGGGTGAATTATTCTAGAAATCAGAGCAGCTTTAACTCCTAAATGCATTTCAGAGCTCAGGCTTCAGCTTGTTCTGGTGCAGACAGCACGATGCTAAAGCTTTGCTCCTGGCTAACCACATCCTGCCAACCTCGTGTGAATTTGGTTGTGCTGCAGAGCTGTGCATTAAGAGCACTCCAGCTGTGGGTGCCCCTTGTGCACACCAACATCACCACTTAAACCAAGCGAGCTGAGACCTGTGTTAGCTTAACCCAAAGAGGGATGGAAGGAAAACTTCAACATGTCCCAAAGGATGATGGCAGACCAAGCAGCAGCAGTAGGGATGCTGCTTTCCTGCTCGTGCTGAGCAGAGCTCTGCCACATCAGCCTGTGTGAATAGCTGCAGCCAGCAGTCCAACAGGAAGCTCTGTGCTGCTGCTGCAGTTTTATGACCTGACCTTTCTCATTTGAATTTAAACTGACAGCTCCTGCAACAGAAACAAGTTGGGATAGAACATAACCACAACGTCTTCAATGCTGTCTGGAAGGGAAAAGCCTGGAGAAAACCAAACCAGAAAGAAACAAACACACAATTCTTTGTATGTTTTGTGTAAGTCCTTACAATAGTTGAGAGGTCAGAGGCTGAGTTTAACACACCTCCTTCCCCACTTCATACAAAGGTCAAAGACAATGAGGTCCTCTTCCTACTGAAGCTGCTGGCTACCAAGGCAACTGCCGTTGCTTTCAAAACAAAGGTAAGAGCCCTCAGTAACATTTGCTCATTTACATACATCTACTATTCAGGCCCAAAGAGACGTGGGAAAATATTTCTCCCAGCATTTCCTGGCTCTTTCACTTAACCATTCCCCAGTCTCCAAAGTTTTCAGCTGCGATTTTGCATCAGACCCTCAGTCACACGCTCTGTCCAGGAATGGAGCAGTGGGAATCCCGACCCACAGCTTGGGCTGCCCCAGGAAGGTTCTGTCTTTCCAGCCATACCACACAGCTGCTCTCACTCGCTCTGTAGCCCACGGCTCGGAAAAAGCAGAGCAGAGACAGAAAACCCCGAGCTCTGAGCGCAACGTTCTGCTCAAAGCCCATCGCTGATGGGACGTCACACAAAACACAAAGATGTGTTTTCCCAGAAGAACAACTCAGAACAAGTCTTTGTAATGCTCTTCCTCCTCAGTTTGTCACACACACCCCACTGCAACCTGCGAAGCTTCTGCACTTCTTCTATTTGTCCCAGCAAGGGCTGCATATTCAATAGTGGCTCTCCTGCTGTTTAGCAGCTCACCTGTCAAATGCTTCACATCTTGACCACACTGTGGCCTACAGAACCTTTATAGGGTTTAACAGAGCAAGAATCCCGTTGCTCTTTTATGAAAGAAAAGGCCCACGTGCTTCCTGGCAGTGCGGAGGAAACAGAAAATCCATGCTGGATTTCGTGGCGCATTCATCACGTGCTTTTCCAACTCACCCCATGCCTTTCATCAGGACACTCCTTGCAGAAGTTCGTTTAGCTGTCAGCTATGGAAGATGCACACGTGCCTCCCTGCAACATGCACAACACAAAGGCTTTGTAAAGACAGAAGTTCAGACAAACTTCTGAACCAAACCACTCAGAGGTCCCATCTTAGAGCTGTTTTAGCAGATGAAAACTGTTTTGTGTACCATACTTGTTTGTTATTACAGAAACTCCTGAGAAGCTGGACTGCACTGGAGGCTGGAGCAGGCTAGCTGTTAATGCAGGGCCTGTTGGGCTTTAGGCTCTACTGGAAAAGACAGGCTGCCTAGTATAGAAATTAAGGACTCACCACAGGAACGGGTCAGACTTGGAATTCTGCTAACGAAATGGATCAGCCTGCAGGCAGGTCAGCCAAGCTCAATGCACACAGAGATGCATGCAGCAATGAAATTTATCAGTATCACAGTTTCACTACGTACCTGTTGTAAATTCACTTCTTTCCAAAACAAAGTCATCTTTATCCCTTCAGAACTGAGCTTTCAATCCCACAAAACAAATTACAGCTTGCTATGCAGCTGTCAAGACCAACAGTATAATACATACTTTGGCATAATAAAAAATATATTTACATTACAGCCAAGGCATTTATATGCTTAGTGTGTACAAAATATTTATAAATGCAACTTTATTTACAACTAGAGTTTGTTTTTTCATAGGGAAAAACAGCCCCAAAGTGAGACTGGTAACAAACGCCTGCCAACAGACCGAGGAACAAAAAGCTGGCCAAAAGTTTTATGCTTACAATTACTGGGGAATTCCATGAGGAGGCCTTGAACATTTGTTTTCAAGCAGACAATGTGGTGTGAAATAGCTATGCATTCTTGAGAGATTTTCAAAGCATGCACCAACACAAAGGCTGTTCCCAACATCAGAAGATCCATGCTGTAACGCCAGTCACTGATCACTGCGTGTTCTGTCCCACCTTGCAGCACACATGAATCCAAGCAAAAAGGGCAGTGCCACCTCCTGCCAGGGGGTCTGCCTCAGCTCAGGCAGCCTGGAATTGCAGACACACGTTTAAAGCATCTTTGGCCTAGAGTTTAGTCCTGAGGTAGAAATACAAGTCAGCTGATAGGGATTTGCTTCCAAGGCTCCATTCCCGTGCCTTACGTGGTTTCGCTGTAGTCGCGAATGTTCCGTGTCCTATTAAAATCAAAGTTCTGCTCACGTAACCTGTGCAGGGCTCTGGGTGAAGCAGCCTGCTCCCTCTCACTGTCAAGGATCCCCTCAGTTCGAAGAGGTCGCGGGGCCTCACGAGCCGATTGCTGCTGCAGAAAGTGCGAGTGGGAGAGCGCCAGGTCTTTGTTTACCGCCCATAAGGGAAGCTGGAAGGGTTCTGAAAAAGAAACAGCAGGAGATGAACAGAGTGGGTTCATGGTAAGCAAACACAAGGCTTAGATTTTTCTGAGTCGTGCTGTTTAGCAAGAACCTCCTCCTGAGGCTGCTCTCTCTGTTTTTGAGGGCACCCTTTGCTGGATGCCCTCTCATTTCAGCAATATTTGGTACAGTAACACAAAAATAACAAACAGTTCCAGTGTGAATTTTTACAAAGGCGACCTGGAAAAAAGTCCACACGAAAATCAATCAATTTACAAAAATAATTCTTTTGGAGCTAGCTGAAACTCAGCCCAGCTCACACAGGATGGCTCTGTGTTTCCTATGTGACGTTTTAAATCTGGGCCAACAGATGTGGAAGGGATCCCATCCCACCAGCTGTAAGAGGTGGACTGCACACTAAGAAACACAGCTTTTGTAACATCGTCCTCTTCAACTCTTGCATACTGCATGCAAACTGAGGGCTGGTCCTGCTAACAAGCAGTGCATCAACAGATGAACTACTCCACACACTATGGAGTCTGTAGAATTAGCAGTGAATCAACAGTGGAAAGCAGCACAAGGAAGGTCAGCAATATCAGAAAATACAAAATATTCAGAGGGAAAAGGACACGCTCACCATTAATCTGCTGGGAAGAGATTTTCTTCTCACTTATTCTGTCGTGACTGGTAAGGAAGACAGACACATCTCTGTCTCCATAAGCATTATCAAGAGCACTGGTCTCATGCTGGGTGTGTGCTGGGTATGTTTCCTTGGGCATCTGCACCATGAGATTAGGGAGAGTTGGATCCAGGGGGTCCTCCTCTGTGATGTAGGTGTAGGGACAGTACTCTCGTGTCCTGGAGTAGATGTTTGCATTGTCGTAACAGTCTGAGCAGATCACCAGTGGTGCTGTGCCACCTGAGCAATGGAAGGAAATAAAATGCTCTCAAGAGGACAAGAACACCTGATTTCCATCGACTTTCATGGCTTAGTGTGATCCTTGACTTTCGAGATGCCAAAGGAAAGGAGCAGCACAAAACTCCACTGAACAGAGGAGCTCTAATGGCAATGCAGCCTTGCTGGGCAAATCACAAACCCTGAATCAAGAAGCCTCTGAAGGCAACTGCTCTACTCTGGGACATGAAGGTTGGCAGTTGTGACATCTATATGCAAAAGCACTCAGAGCAGATGTGAGCCCAGATATTGTTGGACCAAAGATTACCTGCATGGAACGCAGCAGCTTTGATCGGAGAATGTAAATACTGAAAGAAAAACAGGAGATGCTTCAAACTCAAAACATTCAATGGATGCTTTATGATCAACCTCAATTCTTCTCTAAGAAAAGTCACCTTTGATGTTAACATGCAGCACTGCCCTACGTTGTGCAACACTGCTGCCAGCTACGAGGACTACAGCCCTGGCACCCTGCTGAATGCAAGCAGTACACGTGAGGACGTTGCTTACCATCTGTGCTTTTGTGCACGTAGCTACTGGCTGGAGGCATGAGCTGCTGATGGCTTCCTGCCTCTGAGTTACTGTATCCTTCCTGAGGCTCTGACAGCGTTCCTTGGGAGGATAAATAACTGGGAATGTCAGCAGGTAGGTTCATCTCCTCTGCAAGGCAGAATTCACACTGATGTCGTGAAGAGCTCAGTGCCACATTAACAAAACTGCACACAGAATTTCAGAATTCAGTGGAGGGTGAGGAGGCACCTTAAGGGCACTGCTACCTTTAAGTCATTGATGACAACTCCATATAGCTAGTTCAAAACTAACAGGGCCCCAACACACACTATTTCAGGTCCTAAAGACCTTAACTTAATTCAAACATCCATTTCCAAACCTTCTGTACTTTCCTTCAGCATAGAACAAATTCAGTGTGTAAGAAATAAAATAGCACTGCTGATATCTAATAAATAAACAAATCATTCTATGCTTGCCTCTTCACCTGGAAGGTGAATCTGAGGTGAATCCCTTAAGAGATTTTAGAAGGAAATCTTTAAACCTTTCATCCTATTCAGCCGTAACAAGACCAGAAATTTCACCTTTTGTGTTTTGGATTGGAAACGTGACTGAAGCACGGTGCTGTGGTACCCTACCTGTATTAGTGATGCTGTAATCTTCACTCTTCCTTCTCATGTGGTAAATCACAATAACCCACACCAGGGAAGTTCCCACAACGCAGCAAACCACGACGATGATCACAACACCTACTGTTGTCCAGCCATCCTCCTCGTGGACGATGCCACTTTGGGACGAGTCGCAGTTGGGGGAAGCCAACACATTGAGGTAAATGTGCCCACGCTCAGTGCCCAGCGTGTTGGACATAATGCAGGTGTACTTTCCAGCATCCTCCAGCCCAGCGTCCACGATGATGAGGAGCTGATTGGCCGCAGCAAAAAAATGCCTCTCTGTGACAGCCAAAGGTCCATCATCTTTAGTCCAGTTGAGGCGAGGGGCAGGGCTGCCACCAGCTATGCACTGCAGGACTGCAGTTTCACCTCTGGTCACTGTTCTGTCTTCCAAGGGTCTAATAAAGGAAGGAGTTTCTGTGGCAGTGGAGAAAACAAACAGAACAACTGTAAGATGACTTCACAGTGCATCCCCACTGCGTATCCCATGATATAACAGTCCAGTCTTACAACCTGAATGCAAACTTTTGCAATGAAGCATAGGATTCAGTATTCAAACACCCCCAATCCCTGCCAAGCACTTAGAGATGTTCTTCCAGAGGCAGAATATTTAAATTTCAAGCTTGGTGGACAGGGAGGTTTGTGGTGCAACTACAGGGGCAAAAAACAGTCTTCTCTTTTTCCTTATTATAGAATACCAACTTCAGCCAGAGGTAGAAGAAACTATTTCCTTCATATTTTAACTTCTTTCTGTAGGAGTTAAGCCTGCTACTCACGGACAAACCACACAAGTTCAGTTAAATGATCCATGCCAGCACATCTCTTACCTAACACAGTCAGTGTAGCATTTGCTGACAAACCCCCAGCAGCGTTTTGTGCCATACAGCTATAGATGCCCATGTCTTCTATTTTCACATTTGCAATAAAGAACACGTCGTCCTCAGGCATGACGTGCATTCTCCTCTCTCGTGCAGCAGGGAAGTCTGTGCCACCATCTTTCTGCCAGGAGATCTGAGGGGTGGGGTGGCCCTCTGCAGCACACTCCAGTCGGGCCATCGCCCCAGTGCGGATGGTGAGATCCATGGGGGTCTTCAGGAAGGAAGGCAGCTCTGGATCAAGACAGACATTAAAAGCTTTGCTATTTTCAGCAGCAGGGGAAAAAAAGAAAAGAGAAAGAAAAAGCAGCAAAAACGCTGCAGCACAGAATAGCTGAAAATAAACAAATCTGCAATGCACCTTTACTTCTTCCTGTTCAAACGAGAGCCTTCTGAAGAACTGCACTAACTTTCTGTGGTCGTTTCTAAAAGCCTAGCCTTCAAATTTAAATACAGTACCTCAGTAGGGTATCTGTGGTGTTTATTTAAGATCTGTAGGACATTTCATGGGGAAAAGACAGGCTGAAGGAGCTGGGCCAGTGTGGAGGAGAAAAGGCTGCAGGGAGACCTCATTGTGGCCTTCTGGTATTTAAAGGGACATTATGAACAGAAGGGAAATCAACTTTTTAGACTGGAAGGACAGAGGAGAATGGTTTTAAACTAAAAGAGGGGGAGATTTTCACTGACAGTGCGGTGAGGGGCTGCAACAGGTTGCCAGAGGCTGTGGATGCCCCATCCCTGGAGGCATTCGAGGCCAGGATGGATGGAGGCCTGAGCAACTGACTGAGTACTTGATCCAGCTCCTGGCAATCCTGCCTGTGGCAGGGATTTGGAACTTGATCCCTGAGGTTCCTTCCAACCCAAGCCATTCTCTCTTCCTTGGTAACAGGGAAGGTGAACTTCCACTTCCAAAGTTGAAGTCTGCATTATCTGTTCTATGGAACCAAAAGAAAGAGCACGTGCACCTCTGCTCTCCAACATAACAGGGAACAGTGGTTTGCTAGCTGATGCGAATGCTGCCTTCCCGACGCCCTTCTCTGAAGTCAAAATAATAGGAACCCTTCATTTTGGCTTTTTAAAAAAAAAATATATAGATAGATAGATAGATAGATAGATAACAAAGAAACTCATGAAATGATTTTTCAGAGTTTGTTTCCAGTACCACAAGTAATTTTTTTTTGTTCAGTCTTCTCTAGGGCAAGGTGCTTAGTTAATGAAGGGACAGCAGAGGGAGCTTTTAGTTAAGAGACTTTACTTCCACTCAGACAGATCAACAACTAACTGAGCTGAAATCTCCCGTGCTTTCATACCTGCCCCTTTCCAGAAGTGAACAGAAAGCCTTCCACTAACAACATTACCTCTTTCCTGCTTTATTAAAAGGTATTTGATAAATCTAAGTTCCAGCAAGACATCACTGCTACTCTGGGCCTAATTGGGAACTCAGGAATCCTAATAGATGTTATAAATCAAAAAAGAAAGGGTCAGAATCAGACCTGCTCCACTTTTAACCTCAGATGTTTCTTCTACGTTACCATTATCACTTACCATTAACAGTCAGCTTGGCTTTGTCAGAATAGTTGGAGCCAAAGTGATTGGTGACGATGCACTGATATTTTCCTTCATCGGTGAAATTCACATTGAAAAGGTGGAGGACAGTGGTGTACTCAACAATCTCACCATTCTGCTGCTGATACCTGGCAAAATTCTCAACCTCTGCATCATACAGCACTTCGCTGTCCTTACGCCACGCAGTGGACATGGGTGAATCGCTGCTGCTCACAGCAGTGCAGGTCAGAGTCACATTCATGCCACGCAGAGCAATCGTGGTCTCAGGATGCACTCGTATCTGTGGCTTAGGGAAATTATCTGGAAATGAAAGCAGCAAGATTAGCTACTCTCCTCTTCCACGTGCAATTAATATTGCAAGAAAACTCATTCGAAAGACACAGTAAGCAGAATGAAAGCTGCAGGAACAGATGTCCTGCTTGGGAGGCACGTATTTAGTTGCTTTTATTTAGAAATCAAGCTGTGAAAGAGGATTAGAACCACAGGTAGGAGTGCAGAAGAAGCAGAGAACAATCAGTGCAGAATCACGGACTCGAGCAGCCCTTTCCTTTCCACAGCCTTCTGGAACTCGCCCTATTTAGATTGCAGGCTCAGCTGAAGAGCTGGGTTTGCTCACGAGGAGCAGATTTATTTTCAGGCAGTTTAATATCCTGAAAAGCCTTTAAGTTACACAAACACAAAAAGCACTGCAAGAAGTTTACATGATCTCAGTTGAACAGTTATTTTGACACCTCTTATTACAGCAGAGACAGCCTCACAGGCACACAGCACTCAATGTTGGTAACATCAGAATGGAGAAGCAGATGTTTGTGCCTACATGGTGATTATTGTTTCCTTCACCACCAAAACAATTAAAGAATTATGTATGCAAAAGCAACACTTGTTAGACTACTGGATAACAGAAGAGCAGACTATTTCCAGCTCTGCCGCAGACTTCACACATGGCTGTGGGCAGTCTCTCAGTTTTCCATTTCACAGTTTGGTTACAGAAATAAATAGGCTCATGTCTGAAACTGTGGCAGCACAGAGACCAGATAAACGTTACAGATTCTGAGCATCAGAAATTACATCAGAGCATTAACTGTCCTAGCCTTGCTGGTATGGAGAGGAGCAAACAAGAAAGAGCCAAACACCTCTTGTAAAGCAAAAGCCATTCACACACAGGAGAAACGGAAACACAACCAGTTTTTAAACAATCTGAATGAAAAACAAAGCAGTCTCACAGAATGACACAGACTAAGCACCTCCAGCAGTGCTGCAGCCTGGTTTCAGGAAGACACCTGCACAGATCTGCATTGCTACGTTTTGATGTCAACAGGAATTAAAAATACAAACCGCAGACGAAGTCATCGGGCTCCACGCTGAACAGGCTTTGCCCTGCCAGCCACTCAGGGTGAGCACAGCTGACGTTCACAGCCTGCTGGAAGTGACTGTCAGAGAGCCACTGTGGCAGCCACTTCAGCTGGCAATCACAGAGCAAGCTGCTGGTGTTCAAAACCCTGCAGAAGGAAGGCAAAACGCAATGTGATCAAAGGTCATGCATTTCACCCAGAAGAACAATTTTAAAGCATACACTTCCAGAAGCTGTAAGATTTACAGCATTCTTTTATGCTCACACGTAAGTGTGCTTCTCCTCACCTTCCTCAGACGAGCAGACCTTGCAGACTAACAGTCCATATGGCCAATGCTAACCAGATAGCAGTTTTAGAACAGATTACATGATATTCAGAGACTTTATCTCATAGAGACAACTGTGTTACACTGGGATTAGTCTTGGGTGCAAAGGTCACTTCATGTCATCATACTTCACATGTCTGAAGATGACAAGAAGCTCTATAGCAGCTTAAGCATCCATTGAGCATCTAAAATCTTCTGCCTAGCCGTGAATTTTAAGGTCTTTCCCTAGCCTGAAAAAGGAGATGACAAAATGTATACTTTGATAACCTCCCCCCTGCCCCAAAAATCCTGGTGAACAATTTATTCATAAATACAGATCAGCAATTCTGATTATAACTCAGGAAATGGAGGTGCAGATTTTCTCAAGCCCTAAATCAAGCTCAGTGTAGTGCCAGGGACTTTTAGCAGGTAAGTTACAAGAACTTCAACTCTTCTGTTATGGGAGTGGGATGTACATCAGTCAGTTCCACAACGGCTGATGGAGTCTTTACAAAAGGAAGAATTGTAAGAACTGTAAAGAACTGTCATAGACTTACAGCTCCTTCAGTCGAGCCTGGGCAAATGCATTTTCTTGGATGGACATTACTGCGTTGTTGCTTAAATCTCTGCAAGGAACAACAACGGGTGGGAATGATTTCACACGCTACCTTCAGTTAAATCATTGTAAACTTGAGAGAGAATACAAAATTGAAAGCAATAAACAACTAGGAGTTCTACAGAGCAAAGTACTTACAGATGTTCAAGTCCTTCAAGACCAGAGAATGCTTTCTTCGTAATTGATTTGATCTGATTTCCTTGTAAGATTCTGCAACACAAGTACCAGGCCCAGAAAGCAGTCAATCTCAAGGCGAGCTCATAAGTAAGACCCAAAGTTCCCTAAGATGTTTAACAAAGGTTTTCTTCATTCTAGGAGAGTTTAAGCTCAAAAAAGTAGTATTCAATCATTCAATTTTCTTAAGGATAGTATTTTTCTTTTCTACCTTTGAGATGGGCCAGAAGAAAATTAAACCAGCAGAAGGGAACAGTTCTTGGGAGGGAGCAACAAGCTCCTAATCTGCCACAGCCACATCAGCTCCCGAGGCTGCACACTTATGCTGTTTGTCACAAGCAGTGTTTGCAGCTCCACAGAATGCTTTATTTTCCTACAAAGCACACAGCACTGAACAGAGTGCCAAAATACTGAAAAGCTGATAATTGAATGCTGTTTCGTATTTGCTCAACAATACTTTTTTCCCCCCCCTTCCTTCAGAGAAATATAAGTTTTTCCCAAACTAAGGCACAAAGAGTGACAGTCACCACACAGCACGAGTGAGCTATTCAGTAACAGCTGCATTCAAATGCCTTCTTCATGCCAAATGACTTCTTCAAACTGGTCCTGCAAAATGATCCAGCACTACACAGACTCAGTGGTCACAAACACGGAACCCAAATCTACACTGAGTTGTCCTAGCATAGAAGGGGAAACTCAGCTGCCAACCAGAAAGGCTTTCTGCCATTCACAATTACTCTATATTTTGCATTTTCCCTCTTTTGTTTGCTTCTGAAGCACTGTCACTGATGTTTTGTAATACATACAGTTTATCCAGCCTGCTGAGTCCCACAAATGCTTCATTCGCATCCTCTATGGCCCAGGAGATCTCATTGTTCCCCAAGTCCCTGCAGGAGCAGAAAAATCTTCTTACAAACCTTGCAACATCACGACCACTGCTAGTGTTAGCTATGGAAGAAAACTGACTGTTATATTACTGCCTGGGAAAGGTGTTCAGGATCAGGCACTGGAACAGACCCCCCAGGAAAGTGGTCACAGCACCAGGCCTGCTGGAGGTCAAGAAGCGTTTGGAAAACGCTCTTAAGACACACGTTGGAATTTCTAGGCAGCCCTGTGTGGAGCCTGGAGTCAGACTGATGACTCCCATGGGTCCCCCCCAGCCTGGGGTGTTCTATGATCCCATGGGACGGCGTCACCTGGAAGGTCTCAGAACTTTCATAGATCTGTATTTATCAGAACATCCAACTTGAGAGACGCGAGGGAAAACAGATTTGTTGGAGATCAGCGCCTCAGACAGAACCACAAATGAATTCTGAAGTGTGATTTCTTGATGTGGTATTTAAGGAAACACCCAGCCTGACGAGCAGCACTCACGTGATGGACCATTCACCAGGAGCTGGGAGAGGCTCCTGCAGCAAGTTGGTTCATGCAAGCGAGTTAACCAATGCACTGCAGCATTAACCTCCCTGAGTAACAGGCTTAAAACAGCATTAGCATACTGAGAGATTACACACAGGTTATGGAGCAAGGCTGCCAGGCACAAAGAAGTAGATTTTCAGACTGAAGTTGATATTCTGCTCACAGATCTTGTTACAAGCTAATGGGATTTCTGTTCGATCTCTGCACAGCTCCTCTGCCCCTCACACAGAACAGTGTGGTCTAAGCAGTGAAAGCAATAGAGCAGAACAGGCTTGGAAGGATCAAATGCTTTTTAGAGAGAAGGTGAAATAAATTCAGAGATTTTCAGGCAGAATGGCATGGACTAAACAAAGAGTTTCTACTGATAAAGCCAAAACTTTGTGCCTTAAAACCACTGCGCACAGAAGAATTTGCAGACAGAAGTGTTCAAAGGAAGATAAACAGATGAAAAACAGTTTATATTGCACCTCACCAGATATCACTACGTGCCTCAGCTCAATGGACCCTCCAAAGAAGCTGTGACACAGAATGCTAACCAGGCACACAGCTGTGTGCATCATCTCATATAATGCTACTCTCCTTTTGCTAAGGGTGGAAAAAGGCAGCATCCATATTCCCTTGGGGGGGGTTGTAAACGTGTGGATTAATGCTCTGGAAGAGACCAGGATCAATCTCCAGGATGCTGCCAGGGGTATCACACTTCCTCACTTTGAATGACAGAAGCCTTGTCCTCAATACCCTGCGTGAGGCATTTCTGCTATAGGTGTACTTTAAAGTTCAGGACAAAAATAACAGTGCTTGTGATTCCACCATTCGTGCATCCCAGGGACTCCAGTGCAGCCTTAGCAGTTGCTGACATTAAGATATTTTCCTCTTTGGAATGTGTTCAGTTTAATGTACTGGATACAGATATGATCTAATGATAAAAACAACTAGATGAGTAACATGCCAAATGCATTCCCAAGTTGCTAATTCTTAGGATTTGAACTGTTTCCTTGAATTCTCTCCAGGTCTGCTTCAGAATTTTATATTCTGAGTGCCAGAGCAGTAGCAGTGCCAAGTTACAGTATTAAAGAAGCAATTAATGTTTCCAAGTTCTAAACTCTCAAACTTCAGGGCTGCTCCTCAATACACCTTTAATCTCACTGTGCTCCTGGTACCTTGGCTTTACGTACAGATCTGAGTTTGTTCCTGGTCACTGAAGCGACCGTGCAGAACGGTGGCAGGGGCTGAACACACAAACACTTGTGCCAATCTCAGCACTGAAACAAATCACATACAAGCAACAATGGAAGCAATCTGACAGCAGCACAGTATCTCTTGTTTGAAGTGTTTTCACACTCCACTACTTCAACTGCTCAGTAAAATGAGTGAGCAGCCCAAAAGAAAAGCCCCTCATTGTGTGAGAGGAGGAGTTTGCTCCTTCTGCTTGGTTGGGCACGAATGCTTGGAGCTGCTGTCCTGCAAATTCCAGCCTGAAGCAGACTGCATCCTTTCAGCTGTTCCTCGCCCCTGAGGAGCCCGGGAAAACCGACTAATTAATCTGCTCTTGTTCTTCTTTCATGCTACTCTAAATCTAAGAAATTAGTTCTAATTATTTCATTAAAAGGTTGCAGTAAGGTTAACAGAATATGACTGCTTACATAAATTTCTCTGCTAAGTTTGCTTATTTAAGCATTTATTTAATGAACTGACAGAGGGGTTATAAACTTTCACTCTTTTCTCAACTATCATTGTTCAGGATGATCGTAAGAGTTTGGATCTACTTGAGGTTTTTGGTTGTTTTTTTAATTAATACTTGGGTCCTGTCAGCAGTATTGAACAGCTTCAGCTGGTGACAAAAGTCCTGGCAAAAGCAGAGCTGAGCCTCTGATGGAAAGGAGTAATCCTACAGCTCTCCTACATGCTGTGCTGTGACTCCTGCACGCACACAGCAGCCAGCAGGTTCCAAGCCTAAGAACAACACCTGGAATAAAGAGAGGTCCAGGCTGGCATTTTGCAAGCTGACTGTCTGCACCTCCTCACACCTGGTATGGCATGCAACCGAGAGCTCAAGGTCATCAAGTCACTGCTCATTAGCACCACTAAAATGGTTGGTTTGTGTTAGCTATGCCGAGGTTCTGTCATCTCAGCACACCCAATGATGATCTGCCCTGTTGTATCTGAAGGCAGGACAGCAAAACACTGACCTCAAATTTGCTCAAATTTGACCTCATTTGCTGCTGAGCAAAGCTCAGCACCTTCACTTCCAGAAAGTTTAAAATGAGGTTGTTAGAAATGCTCTGCACTCACAGGGTTCGAAGGTTTGTCAGACCTCTGAAGACACCATCAGCAATGTGACTGATCCGATTGTCTCCCAAGTTCAGTTTCTCCAGCAAACCAAGTCCCACGAAGGCAGATTCCCTGAGGCGAGTTAGCTGGTTGTATGACAGGTCTCTGGAAGCATTGAACAGCACTTCAGAGGCATGTGGAGGGGATTTATTGCGATGACACCATCAAACAATCAAGTACTGAATCTTAATTTCTAACAGAAGACTTATTAAAAAAAAAACAAAACTAAAAGACACAAGCTTAGCAAAGAAGTCAAGTACTTCCTCCAGTAACTCACTGCATTTGTGCTATCCAATATGTTATTTGCAACATTACAAAATCCCCACTGAAAAGCAGCCCAGGGCTTACAGCTCAGCAAGTCTTTGGCAGAACTCCCATGCATCTGGGCTGATCTTGTTAATGGCATTCTGGCTTACGAAGAGTTGTTGCAGTGTCCGCAGCCCATACAGCCAGCCCTTGTTTACTTCTGTCAAGTTATTATGTTCCAGTTCTCTAAGGAAAATAGAAGGAAAAACATTTGCCAAACAGATAATCAATGAAATATTTATTTCCCAAAGTTTACCAAGTAGATCTCGGAACGATTTACTGACACTAGGCCTTATAGAACCTGAAATGCATGATTATATTCATCTGATAGAAACCAAGAATGAACAAAAAGTATATTAAAAAAACAATCATAACAGCAATGGCAACAGCAATCCAGCAGAACTGAAATTACAGTCTCTAAAACATCACTTTAAAAAAAACAAAACAAAACAAGAAACTTTTGCTAACTCTGCATGGCACAGAAAGGCAGCATCCCTCCACCTCTGGAGTGAACAGACACACCAACATGATGGGAAAATGCAGATCTATAAGCTCATATCCTGTGATGCTCATCGTTGTTCCAGCACAGCCCTGGCGTCAGGGAAGCCAAAGAGGACATGATTCTGCCCCTCCACACACCCCAAAAGTCCCTAGGAGAAATTCTAGCACTAAGTATACTCACAATTCTTCTATATTATTGAGGCCAAAGAATGCTCCATCCATGAGTCTGCTAATCCCATTGCGCTGCATCTTTAAGGATTTCAGGGACTCCAGGCCTTGGAATGTAAGACTTTCCACAATTTTAATCCGGTTCCTTTTCAGTTCCCTTATATAAAGAAGACAGCAAAATATTAAAGCCCAATTGATCATCAAGAACACACATCACAGTGAACACAAATGCATTGTGAGCTTTCAAGACTACGACTTACAGAAACTGCACGTGAGGCAATTTGAAGATCTTTGGTGGAATCACACTAATCCTATTTCTGTTCAGCTTCAGCACTATGAGAGAGCTAGATAAATTATCGAGGCAGCCTGCTTCCAGGGTGCTGATTCTGTTGTTACTCAGATTCCTAAGGGAGAAGAGGGAAAAGAAACCTTTTAGAACACGGAGAACTCCATGAACAAAACCAGAGGCCCACACTTCATTTAGGCGAGGTTAAAACAACGTCAACAAGGATCTGCATCAAAGGAGCAGAAATGACTCCACGTCCCTGCTGGCTGATGTACCAGCACTCTGACAGCGCTGCTCTCCACTCTATCTGAGAAATAGCAAGACAAACTGCTATGAACAGCACTTTATTTCAGGCACGTTTGTTCCTGCCAGCTCAAATCCCACATTAAGACAGAAATACACAGCAGGTGAGGTGTTCAACACTGCTGCCAGGAACCCGGGCACAGCAGAGCACATACTTACAGGTACTTCAGCTGCATCCGTGGAAAAGAAGCAGCTTTAATTTCTGATATAAGATTGGAACTCAGATCCAGGTTTTCCAATGAAAGGTAAACTTGGAGCTGCTCAGCGTTTATTTCTGGAATGGCATTGTGCACCCTGAAAAACACCAGCAAGAGATGAGTCCCAAAACATCCCATCCTTCGTGCTGCACAGCTGAAACAGCTGTAGGATGCTGCACATCATCAGTGCACCTCCCAAACTGGAAACGCAGCACACGCTTCAGAACATTCCTTCTGAAAGCAATACTGGAAATCCAAGAGTTATGTGCTGCTCTGACACATGAACAGATTCACATTCTGGGTCTGTAATCCTGTTCCTTGTGAGAACTGTCATTCCAAGACCCAATCCCTCCCCTTCAAAGCTGCCTGCCGTACCTGACTGCACTTCATTGGTAATTCAGGTTGTCTGAACTCATTGGAATTCTGGTTGTCTAAACTCGGTTGTCTCACTGATTCCTACTTCTCCAAAGAGTGCTCGCTATTCCCCAAAGCACTGCAACAATTCCCCCATTTGCTGAACAAGGAAAAAGCAGCCGAGCTGTTACTTACAGTGAGAGCAGGGTGATATTGGAAGTCGTTTCTCCAAAATAGGGAATTTCACTCAGCTCATTGTAATTCATTTTCCTTAAAGCAAAAAACAACCTTTACTGACACTAAGAGGAGAAAACCCCTTCCACATACATGCACAGAAAATGCAATCACCAAACATTCAGCAATTTCATCTTACTAACATCAGCAGACAAAGCAGACTGCATAAATACCAATAATTGGAAGAACTTCACAGTGAGGCCCATCAGCTTCCACCATTTTATTGCACTCCATCACTCCTCTTTAACTCATAATTTGCCAGAGTGAAAACAAATGGGAGCTGTTGGTAACAGGTGAACGGTTGGACTGGATGATTTCAGGTCTTTTCCAACCTTGGTGATTCTATGATTCTATGAAATGTCTCGCTTCTTTTCACAAGTATCCTCTTATCTTTTATGAGAAAGTTTTCTTTTTATGAGATCAGTTTTACATAAAACACGCTGCCAGCAAAGCATCCGTGTTAAATTAACTGGTATTGCATATTTCTGCAAGTCAGACCAGTTATCTCGGTATGCAGCACTAATTACAATTAGGCTGAGTTTATCATTGTGAAAAATGCTTACACTTCTTGCAGCGTGTGAGCAGACAAATCCATGCTCCAGTTGGATGACAAGATATGATTGTGACTTAAATCCCTGCAGAACAGAGAGAAAAGTTATTCTGGATGCAGGAATTAAGAAAAACCATGCATTTTATGCAACCTAAAAGCTGTAAGCCGTGTTTCTGATGCTCTCTCACTAAAGGAGGGAGATGCTGTGATGGTTAACTGAGATGATGCTGTTAACAAGCTTTTCATGTAGTCTTCTTAGGAGAAATTTTGTATCTGGTTCACACTTGGAGAAGCACTGACGTATCTCCACCTGATTACTGCTGTCCTGGTGAAGCAGACTGATGGATGGATGAACACACAGTGAAAAGCACAGCATGATCTACAAACTGACAGCTAAGGCTGCTGCTCCTTCCAGAACCAAACAGCATCCCTGGAAAAGCCAAAAACTGACAACACCCCACGGGGTGAGTTCTGAACGTTACAACACAGAGCAGCATTCACCAAGTGCCTGATTCTCCATCACCCTCCAGCCATCCACACAGCACGTGTAATTTAGCAGGAAAAATGCACTAACAGCTGCCTGCTTTCATCAGGACAACGCGCTCCGAAGGTTCTTTCCTAGCAGCAAGGAAAACCAAAGCACACAGCCAGCATCACTGCAGGTCTGGCAGTTATGAGAAAGGGAATGTTTCGGTCCTCAGCAATGGGTGAAATGAACAGCAATGGGTGAAATGAACAGCAATGGGTGAAATGAACAGCAATGGGTGAAATGAACAGCAATGGG
>NW_024885150.1:0-1017 GCF_019232065.1 Centrocercus urophasianus | reverse complement strand
AGCAATGGGTGAAATGAACAGCAATGGGTGAAATGAACAGCAATGGGGGGAAAATCCATCTGGGACTTTGTGATGTGAGAAAAAATGTGCTTTGATTCATTTTAAACAGCTTTTATGCATCACAGCTCGCTGAGATTCAGAACCACCACAGCTGTCAGACAGAAAGAAAAATGTCACCCCCTCCCCCCCAATGTGCTCCACGTGCCAAAATCCTGAAAGCCACAACAGAGAATGCACTGAATGTTGTTTGCAGCAGATGTGGGATTGCATAACGCTGCTCAGAGCCAGCATGGCACCCAGCAGAACAGAACCACAGGATGGCCTGGGTTGGAAGGGACCTCAAGGATCATGAAGCTCCAACCCCCTGCCGCAGGCAGGGCCACCAACCTCCACATTTCATAGCAGCCCAGGCTGCCCAGGGCCCCATCCAACCTGGCCTTGAACACCTCCAGGGATGCACGGGGCATCCACAACTTTCTAGGCAGCTGTTCCAGCACCTCACTGCTCTCATAGGAAAGAACTTCCCCCTGACATCCAACCTCAATCTTCCCTCCCTCAACTTCAAACCATTTCCCCTTGTCCTGCTCTTATCTCCCCTTCCCAAGAGTTGATTCCCCTCCTGTTTGTAGCAGAACATCCAGTGCTGTCTGCCAGCACGGTGCCCATCTTAGAGCCGCGGTGCTGTGCGGTCAGCACAGCTCAGCACAGCTCAGCCCCACGGCACCGCCGGGAGGCCGAGCGCGGCTCGAAGCACCCGCAGACCCGTTAGGCCCCGGCCAGGCCTCACCGCAGCCCTCCCCCCGCTAGGCCTCAGGCTCGGCCTCGCTCCGCCCCGCGCTCACTCACATCGCCGTGGTGCCGGCGGGCAACGGCGCGATCCTCCGCGGTCCGGCCCCGGGCGGCAGGCGCTGCCGGCTGCAGTCCAGCAGGCCGCGGCGGCACGAGCAGGGCGCGGCGCAGGGCTCGACGGCGGCCGCCCGCCCGCACGGCGCCGTCAGGAGGTGCAGCAGCAGCAAG
>NW_024885149.1:0-10745 GCF_019232065.1 Centrocercus urophasianus | reverse complement strand
GCACTGCAGGCTGCACTGAGGTCACCCCGCAGCTTCTCTTCTCCAGGCTGATCTCTCTGAAGCACGTGAGGCTCTGCTCCTCATGTCCCATTGTGAGCTCTGTTCTCAGCCCTGTTTCCTTAATGCAGGCGATGCAGAAGTGCAACATCTTGCACTTGAGAAGTGAGGGACAACCTGGGCGGTTCACGTTTTGTTGTGTTGGTGCTTGGAGATCTCTAACGCTACGATGTTTCTTTGTTTGGAGCTCTTTTGTGTGCTTGCTTTTATAAAAAGGAAAAAGGGCCGTAAGTGAAATCCAAGTCTTGTGGTGTTGGTTTGCCTTTGGCTGTTGCCCAGTTATCTGGGATGGGATGGTCTTTGTCTGGGGGAGGAAGGGCTGTCTGTGTGCAATGCAGAGCTGTGACAGGGTTGGTCGAGGTCAGGAACCACAGCGATGCTGGGCATACAAATCCATCCCTGATATCTGTGACAAAGGCTTTTTCCATGCTGCTGTAATGGCAAATCTGCTGGAGAGGATCAGTGGTTCCTCCTGCAGGCTGTGCCTCTCTGCTCTGAGTGGTTTTTCTGTCATTGTGGTAGATTGGGAAGCGTGCAGTGTGGGTCAGGCTGTCACACGATCCTCCTACACCAGAGATGTTGGGCTGCAGGTCGTAGCCATAGAATGGTTGGGGTCGGAAGGGACCTTAAAGATCACGTAGTTCCAACCCCTGCTGTAGGCAGGGACACCTCCCAGCACAGCAGCTGCTCACAGCCCCATCCAGCCTGGCCTGCAGTGCTTGCAGGAAGGGGGCATCCACAGCCTCACTGCACAACCTGTGCCAGTGTCTCGCCACGCTCCCTGTAAAGAAGAGCCACGTGTTTCTGGAGCTGGTTCTGACTGCTGTGGGGAGGAGAGGGAAGCTTGCAGACATGGCTTTGGCCTCATTAGCTCCTTCAAAACCATGGATTGCCCATCAGGAAATCCTAGCTCTGCTGCACCGGAGCCTGCAGGGCAGACCTGCATTCTCCTTTGCTGCCGTGATAGAGGAGTCTCACTGCTCCCTTCTGAAGGCTTGCGGCCTTCTGCTAAAGGGAGAGCTGGGCAGGTAGGTTCCCATGCACGAGGATGGCAAGGCACTGAGTGCAGAAATGGCTCGAGGGCTGCTGTCCTCATCACGGTGGGTTTCTGGTGCCATAAGGTGGCTGTAGTGCTGTGGGGGTTGGCTGAATTCAGTTCTTGGTTTGCCGGTGGTTTGTTTTTTCCAGCAGCCATAAGCACAGAGCTGCTCTGTACTGCTTCCCCGTTAGCCTGGAATAGCTGCCAACGTTTGCTTTTTTTTATGCATTTTTGATGCTTTATTAATTGACAGTACAGTTAGACTCGGCGCAGACAGCTTTGACTTTTACCCAGATGAAAGAAGCAAACGTGGCGGCATCGGTTGGGCTTCCCCCATGGGCTGAGTTACTGTGGTGATGAAGTTGCGTGCTGTTCGCTGCTGACACAACAGTGAAGGCTGTGGGGCTGCAGAGCTGCACTGCTGTCGCCTCCCCAGAGATCGCAGAGGGGAGGCACGGCGTTACAGCTCTGCTTTGCTGGGAGTTGCTCACTGTGCTTTTGTTACGTTGGTGCAACCCTGAGTGCCGTACAGCAGCGCCCTGCCCTGCGGCTGCCGTTCTCTCGGTCGCATGGCAATAGGAATTGCTGAGCTGGGGGCTGTTCTGCTCGGAGCTGTGCGCAGTGCAATGCAAAGAGCTCGGGAGCTGAGGTGTGCTCATCTGCACACTGCTGGCTGTGGCACCACGCTGGAGCAGATGGGAGCTAGTACACAGCTTTGAAAGTATATACTGCACTGCATGCATGAAAGTCATCCTTCTTGGTGTAAGGCACGGCTGAAGGCGTGCTGGTGTGGTTAACAGCAGGATGGAAGGCTCACGGCCTGCAGGGATGCTTAACTTTGGAAATGCAGCCTTGGGATGTGATGGAGCCGTGTTCCCAATTAGTGTTAGGTGTGCAGCTGGGGCTGTGTGTGTCCTGGAGCAGCTGGGCTGTGTCCCAGCTGTATGGCAGGAGCTGTGCGGTGCTGTAGGACACAAAGGAGTGCTGTTTGTGGTGTGTCAGTGTGCATAGCTCTTGGGGAGACTTGGTGAGGTCTGACCGCTGTGTGACACCATTACTTCCATCTTCTGAAGGTCCCAGCTCAGGTTTTTTAAGGGGCTTTAGGAGAATTTGATATGAACGAAGCACAAAGGTTTCACTGCTCGTGAATGTAGGGGAGCTGATTGTTCTATGTGAGCAAGTCATGTTTGTTCTGCTCAGGAGCCTTGGTGAGAAGGTTGCATCCTGTAAGTGCATAGAGTTACATTAGGAGTAACATTATTTTACGTTCTCTGATATCTTTCTGTATCTGTGTGATGTTTGAAAGTGATTGGTTGTAAAGCATGTATGGAAGTTGCTGTTGGAAGCCTTGTGCATGCCTGGGCTGTAATTGGCCTCTTCCTGTATTAGGAACAGAATCAGACTCAGGCAGTGAATCTCTCTGTAAGGCACTGCTGGCTGCAGGGAATCTGTGGTGCTGCACAGATAGGTGCGGTGTGCTCACCCATGCCTGACCCTTATCCCCAGCAATCCCTGAACTCTGCTCTGCAGCTGACCAAGCAGGCTGGGGATTCGGGGAGCCTCTCTCCATGTTGTGTCAGCCTCCGTGCCAAGGCAGCCTGTGTGCTTTGTCTTTCAGTATGTGCAAGCAGATGCTCCTACCAACAAAACTCTGGCTGGGCTGGTGGTGCAGCTGCTGCAGTTCCAGGAAGATGCCTTTGGGAAACATGTCACCAATCCTGCCTTCACCAAGCTCCCGGTGAGTGTCACACAGCTCTGTCTCACTGGGGCTGTGCTGCTGCCCTCTGTGCTGGGGCTCTGCTCAGCCAAAGGCTTCAGTGGCACATCTGCAAGGGGCTGAGGTCTGGGTACATGTTTGGAGATGATTTCCTGAATGCTGGGGGAAGGTTTTGATGTTGGGTGATGTTGGGTAGGTGTCTTATGTGAACTGTTAAGCATTAAATCAAGCCTGTTGGCAGTGATGCATGACTTTATAACCACAGAATGGCCTGGATTGCAAAGGAGCACAATGCACAAATCCAGTTCCAACCCCTGCTGTGTGCAGGTCACCAACCAGCAGCCCAAGCTGCCCAGAGCCACATCCAGCCTGGCCTTGAATGCCTGCAGGGATGGGGCATCCACAGCCTCCTTGGGCAACCTGTGCCAGTGCCTCACCGCCCTCTGGGTGAAAAACTTCCTTCTCATATCCAACCTAAACTTCCCCTGTCTCTATTTAAAACCATTCCCCTTGTCCTGTCACCACCCACCCTCACAAACAGCCGTTCCCCCTCCTGTTTAAATGCTCCCTTCAAGTACTGGGTACACCTGACACCTGAATAACTAGAAATTCCCAGTGAAGCCATCTCACCCGTGATGCCACCGATGCTGGAAAGAGGCAGGAGCACATCTGTAGCAGTGCACTGACCTCATTAGTCCAGGGCAGCTCACCAGTCACTCACTGCACTGACAGACAGAAGTAATCCCAGCCTGTAAGGCTTGCTGGGAGCATTTTGAGTTCAAACTCGATGCACCTTTACCAGTGACATCCTCGGGACTGGACTCGCAGGTTGGCCCCATGTGCCTTGCATCCTGTGTGCCTTGAGGAGGGTCCTGTGGAAGGAGCATGAAGTACAAAACACACATGGTGAGGGGTGCAGTGCAGGGAGCCCTGAGGCCTGGCACTGTGCTGAGGCTGCTGGCTCTGTTTGGGTTGCAGCTGGCAGGGATGCAGTGCTGCACCAGCCCTATGCATGGGTGCAGGGCAGAGATGTGACCGCAGCAATGCCTTGTGATTACAGCACTGAAGGGCTTGTTGTCCAACCTTGTTAGTTCTCAAATAGCAAAATGTCAATTACCTGTAGTTGCTTCTGTGTTTCAGTGGGGAAGCAGCCCTTAAGGCAGCAGGCTGTGAGGCCAGTTGATCTCAGTCACCTCCTCACGATGGATTTTGTTAGGTGAAATGGTTGAAGGGATTCTGTCTCACCAAGGATTGTCTCCTGGTTTTGGTGTCACTGCTAGAAGCTCTTTCCTTCTGTTGTTCCGTGGCCTCCCGAGGGGCAGCTGCCTGCAGTGCTTCGGGCTCTGGGTCAGTTTGGGTGCACAGCAGAGCTCTGAACAGGTGGTGCAGCAGAGGCAGCTCTGTTCCTTTTGAATGCTTCTGAAGGATCTTTTGTGTGTTGGTTTTGGACAGCAGTTATGTGATACGTCCCAGAGCTGCTTCTCTTTCCCTTAGCAGCCCCAGAGCCAAGAAGGCAACGTTCCATGGCGTTCCCATACCTGGTGGAAGAATAAATTTAAAGCATTTGTCAGTAATGCCAATGGTGTGAGTTGGTGCTCGTTCTGCATTAGCAAACACTCCTGGGTGCCACCGTTTTCACTTTTCTTTCTGGTTCTAGGCAAAGTGTTTCATGGATTTCAAAGCTGGAGGTACATTATGTCACATTCTTGGTGCTGCTTACAAATATAAGAATGAACAGGGCTGGTAAGTTCTGATTTTGGTTTGTACACCTTTTGCATGTGATGAAGCACATGAAATGCCTATGCAGACTCCTTGAGATTTAATACTTGCTGGAGAATTGGGTAGGCAAGGGAGTTGGAGATGGGAAGAGGACTTTTTTCCCTGCTTTGCTGATGGTAGCTTTGTCTAAAGAAACACCCGAGTTACATTCCTCAATTTGAAGACAAGTTGTCCAAGTTTGGGCTCCTGAGCTCTGAGGTTAGGAGTTGATTACAAACTTGAGACTTTTCTTTTTTGCATTTATTTGCCATCTGATAGAACAAATTAATCCCTTATTGTAGAAACTGCTTCCCATCTGGAAGATGCAGATCATTATTACTGTATTGAGTGTGGGGTTTGTTTGTAGCTGAGGAGTAGGAATTGTTGCAAAGACACATAAATACAAAGCAATCTCCTGCTTCTCAACCTCCATAAATGAGGAGTGTGAGTTAAAGCACTGCCCTGTACCACTGACACGAGTGATAAAGCTCTTCATGTGATATCCATGTAGTTCTGGCTTCTGCATCTCTAAGTTAGCCACAGAATCATAGAATGAATCACAAAATGGCCTGGGTTGCAAAGGAGCACAATGCACAAATCCAGTTCCAGCCCCCTGCTATGGGCAGTCGCCAACCAGCAGCCCAGGCTGCCCAGAGCCACATCCAGCCTGGCCTCGAATGCCTGCAGGGATGGGGCACCCACAGCCTCCTTGGGCAACCTGTGCCAGTGCCTCACCGCCCTCTGGCTCAAAAACTTCCTCCTCATATCCAACCCAAACCTCCCCTGTCTCAGTTTCAAACCATTCCCCTTGTCCCATCACCACCCACCCTCACACACAGCCGTTCCCTTCCTGTTTATTTGCTCCCCTCAAGCACTGGAAGGCCACCATGAGGTCTCCCTGCAGCCTTCTGTTTTCCACGCTTAAATAAGCCCTGGTCCCTCAACTTTTCCTCATAGGAGAGCTGCTCCAGCCCTCTGATCATCAAGACCCTTCCGAGGTCCATCAAGGTCCTTCCAGGAAGGCATGAGTTACTGTATTTGAGAACATGAGAGGAAAATGAGGATGAGAAGTCTTGAGATAAAAGCAAGCAGAGATGGGTTTTGTACAAGCATTTAAATAACTCTTGATTTGATGTTGTGCAGACCTGTAAGAGCGTTCCTGGAACTGGCTGTGTTTCTGTGACCCACAAAAGCAATTCAAAAGGCAAAAATCCAGTTATTCTGGTAGGGCTGGTTGGTTTCGAGTCGTTCATACTGACGTCAGCACATCGGATATCTGAGGTGCTTATATGGGAGAGCAGGAAGGAGTGAAGTGCTGCCAGGCTTTGTTTCCTGACTGCCAGCACCTGGGGCGAGATGCCTGTTGGCAGTGTTCTGTGTGCCCTAGCACTCAGAGTTGCCTTGCTGCCTCTTTGCCTGCAGGTAAATATTCATCAAGTAGGAACCACTTCCATGTTCCCCTTTTTTATTCCAGAACAAATGGAGTTTTCATTCGTTGCAGTTGTCAGCACAGCGCAGGCACACGGCTGCCTCCTCTCTTCTCACTCTCTTGCTGGTTCCTCAGCACTAGTGGGTAGTGCCTTGTGGTCGTGCATGTGGGATGTAGAGGGAAGTAATACTGGAAACTTAACTCTGAGAATCAGATTTAGATCTTGGAATGTGTCCTTCACTGACCCAACCAAATAATACGTGGTGTTTTGCCTGAAATATGATTTTTGATTTGATGGTATGCATTGTCGCTCTTGCTTAACCTGTTTGTGAATGATCTGTCTTATAGGAGAAGTTCCTTTCCTCGCCATAATAGGTATGTCTGAAAAGTGCACTTACCCAGTGCAGCTGGACATACCCTGCCTGTCACTGCCATTGAAGTGGTTGGTGGCTAAAACCTGCCAGAGGTGTCCTGTAATCTGAGCACAGGAGGGATTAGCACTGCTATTTCATCTCCTTTACAAAGAGTTCTGTTGCTTGGTACATGGACATGCTTCTCTTCAAGTACGGGCTGCAAAAGTGTGGGGCATGAATAGCATTTAATGAATCCAGAATGCAGGTTGCAGGCAACCAAATGTAACAGCTTTGATCAAACCAGAGCGCCTCACGTCTTTGTTTCAGAGGCACCGCCAGCTGTTGGCCATTAGGAAGGTAGATCCTTTTGCATTAATTGGACATTTATTTCCATTTGCTTCCTTGAAACTTTACCTATCTGAAGCACACGTGGTTTGAATAAACCATGCCACATCAGTGTGTGAGTCCTGAAGAAGTGGCTGGGCTTTGGCTCAGCATCCCGGTGCAGCAGTGCGTTGGGCTGTGCTCGTCCTGCCTCAGCACGCAGCTCCTGCATGCACAGGCAACAGCTATGTCAGGTATCCTCTGCCATTTGTTCCCAGCTCCTTAGCAGGAGGGGATGCATCTGTAATGGAGGGTAGGAAGAGCCTTCTGCTGATGCTGTGTGGTGCTGCGTCGGGCAGCTGCTGCCTGATGCTGAGCCCCTAGTGAAGGAAGACATGGCAGCCGCAGCTGAAGGGCCTGGGTTATGTTCAGCAGCGCCTCTGTGATGCCCTGGCTGTGCAGTAATGGGTTTTCTGACTTCAGTCCTGCTTTGGTTTACCTTTGCTGCATATTTATGAACTTTAAACATTGATTTGATGTATTACTGGAAAGAAGTGTGTGTCTAAAAGAAACAGTCATGAAACATACAAGCACAGCACTGCGTTCTGGTGCTTGGAGCTGCACTCTGAACTCGGAGCAGCTCGCCGGTCGCTGCAGGGTAGTGAGTTCATGGCTGTGGGAAGTATTTCTACATGCTGAAATCCCTCACCGCTCCTGGCTGCCAGCTCAGCATTCCAATTGAGAGCACTCTCAGCCCCAGCTGGTGACTGTTTCCAAAGCTGCACAGGCACAGAGGTGCAGCAGGCAGTGCTGACCACCCAGGGCAATGTTGTGTTGGGCTGAGCCTTGGAGCCCCGCAGCTCCGTGCCCATGGCTCATGCAGTGCTCTTAGTGCCATCAATGCCCAGCCTGACCCTTTCTGGGGCACGCTGTTCGGGTCCTTCACTCAAGGAGGTTCACCTGCAACACGTGCAGGTGGGTCTGCAGGATGCCTGCTGGGACTCTCGTGCTTCTGCCTTCCCCGTTTCTCACGGATGCTTCCATCTGCACTGTCACTGCCTGACTGGGATTCATTTCTCACTGCAGCAGGGAGCTTTAAAGTACCAGAGTCCCATAAAGACGATCATCTTGGTGGACTCGGTGCTCTCAATGAGCCCCTTCCAGCTTGGGCTGTTCTGTAATGCTGATGTGGGTCGTTAGCTGCCCTGTGCTGTGCATGAGGCCCTTCTCATGGCTCAGGAAGGGATTGCCCATGTTCTTGGGCTGGATTTTGGGGTGGGTGCTGGGAGCACACAGCGGTTGGACGAACTCCACCACTGGGTCGTGGGTTTTCCCCCTCTAGCTATTGAAATCTGCCTTGAGTATTTGATGGTTTCCATTGAATTATCCCCTGTGCCTGCAGTGGAACACACAGCCCTTCTGCAGGGTTTTGCTGGACAATTCCAGCCTTCGTTTTTCTTAAACCTATCACAGATCATTTTCATTTTGTTGATTGTTTCATTGTGTTGGTTTTTTTTCACTTGAGGGCAACCAAGTGAAGCAAAACTTGATTGTGCCCTGAATGTTCCTGTCTAGCTTCCCAGTGTGTTGTTTTTTATGTGTAACAAGAGAGATTTTTTGCTTCTGAGCAGAGGAAAGTTGAATCCTTTAATACTTTTTGAATGGTTTCCCTCTACAGGCGGAGGTTTGACCTGCAGAACCCATCCCGGATGGACCGAAACGTGGAGATGTTCATGAACATTGAGAAAACACTAGTGCAGGCAAGAGACTCAGATCAGCCTGGAGTTCCCTGTGCACAGAATGGTTGGGTTGGGAGGGATCCCAAGGCTCACGAAGCTCCAACCCCCCACCAATGCAGGGCCACCAACCTCCCCATTGCACAGCAGCCCAGGCTGCCCAGGGCCCCATCCAACCTGGCCTCCAACACCTCCAGGGATGGACGGGGCATCACAGCCTCTCTGGGCAGCTGTTCCAGCCCCTCCCCGCTCTCACAGCACACAACTTCCCCTCACATCCAACCTCCATCTTTTCTCCTTCAATTTAAAACCATTTTCCCAGTCCTGCTGTTACCTACCTCAGCTTCCTCATGAAGCTGAAGAGCTTCCACTCTAACTTCTCTCTAAGTTTTAAGTATTTCCCTCCCTCTCCTTCCCCATCTTGGTCACGTTTGTTGAACTGCTAGAAAGCTTTGGGGTGTTCACACTGGTGCTTGATGGATGCACTCAGGGTGAGGAAGAATGCCAGTGAGGTTGGGCAGTGCATCCCCAACATCTCCATCATCCCGTGCAGCTCCCACCTTCAGGCCTGAGTAACTGCTGCTCTGCACATCCAGTTTTTCCTCCTTGAGACTTTCAGCATTGTTGTGAGATTGAGCCTTTTCAGGGCTGGAGTGTATTTTGACCCTCACTTCTGTCAGACCTCCGTTGCTACTACCAGGAAACATCAGGTAGCAGTTGTGTGGAGTTCCATCTGAAGTTATTTGCTCTCTTTTTTTACTGCTGGATGAGAATAATGAAGTATTTTTCCCAAGCTCCAGAACCTGAGCTCTGTCTTTTATTGTCAGACAGCATAACAACAAACGTTAACTTTCAAGTGATTGTCAAAAATGGAAATGAGAGAAGGATAAGAAACAGTGCTTCATATTTCAAAAGTGTTAAAATCATATAGCTGAATATGCCAGTAATAATGTGCATGTTAAATCCCAAGTGAATGAAAGGCATCCCTGTGAGGCCTGTGGGAATGCACAGGCAGCATGGCAGCATGGGGCTGCAACTTGTCACGTGGGGAACTTAAATTCCCTTTAATGAAGGTCCTGTCAGGATACTTTGAAATCCAAGACATGGCTTTTATCAAGGATGTGTTGTGAAAGCAAGACAGGAACTGCTGTGGTGAGCTGTGCTCCCGTTCCCTATGCCAACAGCCCTGTGATGGGTGAACAGCACAGCTGCAGAAATGAGCTGAGGATGAGGCTCCAGCAGGGGGTGGGCATGGGACTGTTGTCCTGAGGGGTGCTGGGGCTGGAGTTAGCACATCTCACCTGTCTGACACATCTGGGCCCCTTTGAGCTTTTTGCAGCGTTGGTGGTTGCGATAGGAATTGTTTGGTCACACGTGATCTGCTAAATCCTTATTTTGTCTCCTCTCTACAGAACAACTGTCTGAGCAGACCAACCATCTACCTCATTCCAGATATAGAGCTGAAGCTGGCTAATAAGCTGAAGGATATTGTCAAACGTCACCAGGTGAGTGACACAGCATTTCCCAGGACAGTGTGTTGCATGGCTGCAGCATCCTGGTGATGTTTGGCTGCCAGGCAGCAGCAAGAAGTCCATTCAGGCAGCAGGTCAGCCATCTGTAGGATGCCATGAGTGGTTGTCATCACGTGGGTGCTGAATCATTGCTCTGCTCTGAAAGTAAATGAGCTGCTGAGGCTTAAAGCAGCCAGCAGTGTGAGATGTGTTTTCTCAGTGAGGTTGCTGCAGGCCTGAGCTGATTTAATGTTGAATTCTGCTCACGGAAAGCAGAAGCTCACAGTTTGTCCAAGTCTGAGCCCAAAAAAGGTAGTGCATAGCATAACTGTTCTAGACGTGTGGGAGCAAGCATAAAGAAGTTTCAGTCTTAAAAACTCTGCCTCCTTAGGTCTTTTTTATTACTTTTTTTATTTTATTTATGCTGAACAGAGCACAAGCAACATCACGTTCTTGTTAGTACACTTCCACAAGAATCAACATCTTTGTAGTTTAACACGCTCAGTGATGGCCTGAGCAAGGTTAATGCCTTCATCTTTTAGAACATAAAGGGCTTTCACTTCTCTTGAGGGAAATACTCTGAGATGTGAACTCTTTGGACAGACAGTTCTGAGCAGAGCACTGCTCTGGGTGAGTCGGGAGGCAATGTGCTCTGTAGTCCTTTGAGTCAAGACAGCTCACTGCTGGTAGCCAAAGGGAATGCTTTCCTTCCCAGGTTAAATGTATTCGCTGTGTTACGGTTCTGAATCATCTTCTCAGCTTTAACTGTATAGCATTTCTCAAGTTACTCACAGAGTCACAGAATGGTTGGGTTGGAAGGG
>NW_024885148.1:0-11485 GCF_019232065.1 Centrocercus urophasianus | reverse complement strand
TGTCTACAGTGTTACTGATGGGGTTTCATTTGCCAGTGAGTTTCCCGCACACAAACACGCACTCCCTGGCAATGAGCTGAAGACCTTCCATTCCATCAGATGAGCCATGCGTCACTTCCTCCTCCCAGCTGCTGATGCCTTCTCCACCTGGATGGCTTTATAACACGTCTCCCCTGCCTCAGCTCTACATCTCACTCTTGCAGACAGCATGCTGTTGCTTCCCTTACTCGTTGTGACTTCACTTTGGTCCCGTAAGTGCCGTTTCCTTTCTCCTCTCCCTCCTGTGCGTGGAGAACACAGTCCCTGCTCCAGAGCTTGGTGGCTCCTGGCCTACGTGCAGTTTCTCCCTGTTCCCTTGCAGGTGGGGATGCACAGGCTGCACCGGTGCAAAGCCCAGCAGAGCGCAGGCTGGTGGAGGGCAGCCCAGTCACCATGACGTGCCAGCTGAGCAGTGGAACCACTGTGCACTGGTACAGGCAGCTTCCCGGGGAGCCACCCAAGAGGATACTGTACATGTCTGGATCCTCACCTACCTTCGATGACAACAAGGACGGATTTAAATTTCGAGTGCAGAAAAATCCTTCCAGCAGTGTTCTGACAATAGAGAAAGCAACCCGGAGGGATACCGGTACTTATCTCTGTGCATATTGGTATTACCAAGGCTACACAGCATTAGATGGGCAAAGATAAGCTGTACAAAAAGGCATCTGGCACTCTGAACCTCAAGCTCTCAACTCCTGCCAGATGCAGATACTTTTTATGCCACCTTTCTCTGGTGATTTTCTGCAGCAGGAGAGCAAAAGCAGAAGATTAACATGGCAAATGCTAAATGAATTAACTAACTCTCAGAATACTTCTGTACTTACACATAGCAGTAACATGCAGAAACTGAACAGTCTTAGTCACTTAAGGATAAAAACCGGTGACTTTGCAGATATGGCAAAGAACTGACTGTACTCAGAGCACTCAGCTGACAGTGGGCACAGACTGTGTGCCTGTGGACAACGAGTAGTTGGAAATTTCCCTTCTTCATTGAAAGCTGTACAGCAAACAGAGAAACATATCTCTGTCTGCTGCAGGCTCTCACTTGAACGGAGGCACACAAGCAAAGCAATGAGAGAAAGCTACATGGTCTTCCAGATCCTCCTTCATTCTTTCTCTGCTGTCATTTCAGGTACTACCAACTCCTTCTGCAGCACCGACGGCTCAGTTTCATTGTGTCAAGTTCTCACCTGATGCATCCAGACAGAACTTCACTCTTCTTCCGTGGGCCTGCTCTCCAAGGAGCCCTTTGAGCACAGTGCACGGAGTTCTAAGAATTAGTCTATGGTCAAAGCCTCTTTTCACCATGCAGAGCAAAGCTGGCATCTGTGTGTCAGTTAGCTCCAGAACTGAGTACTGCATTTCATTAGAAGCCTGAGGCACAACATCCTGTGAGGTAGTGCACTGGAGAGACTGGACCTTCAGCCACACAGAGATTGCCATAGTGGTGGTTTTGCAAGGCTCTGAACGCTGCTCGTGCTGAATGTGCCCTCGTGCTTTCAGTCCTTGCAGGGAGCAGCGGTTCTGTGCATTTCTCTGAAAAGCAGGCAGGACCCCCATCTTCTCAACAGCCTCAGCATTCTCTGCTCTTGCTCCTTTCCCAGGCTGCTGCAGCTTCTTGACAAGCACAGCCCCGTGTTGTTATGCACAGAACAAACACTGCTGGTGACTTCTCCTCCCTCTCAGTGTGTCCCCATCTGGGGCCCCACATCTCTCAGTCTCCACAGCAGCAGAGCAGGAGCAGCAGACATGCTGCTGCTGGCAGCTCTGATGGTTGCAACTGCCTGGTCCTGTAAGTGCTTCAGCTTCTTTTTCCTCACGGGCAACCATGGATTGTGCCCTCACAGATGTCTTCCCAACTAGATTGCTGCCAATGAATAACAGTTTCTCCTCTTCTGCTTTTCTTTTTCTTCTGCTTTTTTTTTCATTTTTTTTTTTCTTTTTTTTCTTTCTCTAATTCTAGATGGAAATGCACAGGAAACTCCCATACAGAGCCCTGTATCCATCACCATGTCACAAGGAAATGCAGATCTGAAGTGTCATTTTAAGGACTTCTCTGGAAATTTTGATAGCACCGTCATACACTGGTATCAACAGAAGGAGAATAAACCTCCAGAGAGGCTACTCTTCTCTGCAGAAGGGAAAACTACAGTTGAGAGTGGCTTTCAAGGGAACAAGTACATGGTTGTTGAAGATTCTAGTCAGAAACTTTATATTCTTACCATAAGAAATGTAATTCCAAATGATGCTGCTACTTACTACTGTGCATACTGGGACCCTCACAGTGGCAGATGGCAAACAATCACCACAACAAATACTTCCTCAGCAGCTGAACCACAGATCATTTGGAATAAAGCAGATCAGCTCCCATGGTGTGGATGAGCTGCTCAGCCAGAAGCAGTTCCACCTCATTCTCTCTGAGGATTTGGATATCTTCTTCTCTCAAATGAAGGATTCTGAAGCTATCTGCAAAGTCCATGCTGACTGTTTCTTCACTGACAAAACTATTTGGTGATAGTCTTAACCTGCAAAGCCATGTGGTTTGAAAGGAATCTGCCCAGTACGTGTCTCTTCTTGCAACAGATAGCACAAAGTTTCACTTGTAATTATGCCTTCTGGGAGACTTGCTGTGCTAGAAAGCTACAGGACAAAACTGAGATGGTAGCTGTCATTTAGACATGAGTTGTGAGATCCCATCACTACCAGGTGCCAAGCGCATTCAACCAGAATCAGGTACCAGGCAGATTTCTGCTCTGTGGGCAGAAGAATAGCCATGGACTGATACACAGTTCATCTGTCCTGGTAGATGTTGGCCACAGGTTTTAGTCTCATGTTCTCTCCATACGGTCCCTAACACAAATGTGGTTGTAACTGACGGAGGTTGCCCACACAGCAGATGCAAGGAGTGACTGTGTGCGTGCATCTCTCTCCCTTCTCCTTCAAGTCTCTTCCATCCTTCTCTCCTCCTTGCTCATGCGCTGAAGCCACCTACCTGCCTGTCCTGACATGAAATGAAACGGCTTTTGCCATTGCTGTTTGCTAGGAAGAGAGGCAGTTGTCCAATCCTCTCAGCAATACGAGCATGACACTACATTGCCATGTGTCTTTCTGCTTTTGTTTTACAGTCTTTCTCTCCATGAAGTGTTTGCATTTCTTCTGAGGCTCAGAACTGAAATCCTGTGGCTGTGCATTTCCTTCCACACTCCCAATCAAAGGCAGGGCACACGCTCACGGTGCTGCTGCCCGTTGCTGAACGCTGCAGATGGCAGCATGGGCAGAGAGCATTTCATTGTGCTGGAGATGGGTGAGCATGCTGGGGCAGTTGAAGGGGGCCCCACATAGAAAAGGACATACCTCCCATCCACTCTGAGTGATGGCACACACTCAATGACCACCAGGGTGTCCTCTCATCTTGCTCCTGATGCCCAGCTGCTCTTGCTCTCAGTCCTTTCTCAGTTGCTCTTATGCAAAATTGATGTCCTTGGATTGAGCAATAGTTGTTGCATTTCTCTGAAAAGGAGATGTGATGATAAACCTTTAACCAACCTGAAGGAACATTTGCAGGTCTTACTCAATATCAGGCTGATGTGTTATTACAGCCCTGTATTGTTATGCATAGAAAATACATCACTGTAGACTTCTCCTCCCACTCAGTGCAGCCTCCACCCAAGGCCCCTTTCATTCTCCTCTGAGTCTCAACAGCAGCTGAGTGGGAGCACCAAACATGCTGATGCTGGCAGCTCTTATGGCCACAACTGTGTGGTTTTGTAAGTCCTTTTTCTTTTGTTTTCTTCTTAGGGTGCCCTTTGCTGCACTAACTACTTTCCTAATCCCTGAATTTCAGCTAATAACATCAGTTACACATTTTATCTCTTGCAGACGGATTTGCACAGGAAATTCCTATACAGAGTCCAATATCCATCACCAGGTTCCAGAAAAGCGCACGTATGTTCTGTGAAATGAAGAAATTACCAGGACGTTTTGATAGCACCGTCATACACTGGTATCAACAAAAGGAGAATAAACCTCCAGAGAGGCTACTCTTCTTTGCAGAAGGGAAAACTACAGTTGAAAGTGGCTTTCAAAGGAACAAGTACATGGTTGATAAAGTTTCTAGTCGGAATCTGTGTATTCTTACAATAAACAATGTAAGTCCAGATGATGCTGCTACTTACTACTGTGCCTACTGGGACCCTCACTGTGATAGACGCTCAGAGAGCATCAAGCCACAAAACTCCTTCAACCACTCAACTTCAGCTTCAGTCTGAACCACAGGATTGTTACTGCCTCATTCCCCAGCCTTCTCACTCCATCTGCTATCAGCTGCTACCCAGAGCAAACACTGCACAGATGCAGAGAATCACAAACAGTAAAGGCATGGAAGGGACCTCTGCAGATCATCCAGTCCATCCTCCCTGCTAAGGCAGATTCCTTAGAGCAGGTGACACAGGAAAGTGTCCAAGAAGGTCCTGCACGTCACTAGAGGGCATTCCTCACCCTCTCTGGGCAGCCAGTTCCTTTGCTTTGTCATCCTCAAAGAAAAGAAGTTGAGATGGAACCACCTGTGTTTCAGTTTGTAACACATCTTTCCCCTTGTCCTGTTGCTGGGCAACACCCAAAGGAGCCTGGCCCATCCATTGGACTCCTGCCCTTCAGACCTTTACAAGCGTTGATAAGATCCCTTCTCAGTCTCCTCCAGGCAGAACAGTCCCAGGTCTTTCAGCCTTTCCTCATAAGGCAGAGGCTCCATTCTCCTAATCACCTCTGTGGCCCACCGCTGGATTCTCCAGAAGTTCCCTGCTTTTCTGGAACCGAGAAGCCCAGAAGAGAAGGTAGCACTCCAGAGGGCAGAGCAGAAAGCCAGGATCACCTCCCTCAACCTGCTGGCCACGCTCTTTTCAACCAACCCCAGGATCCCATTGGCCTTCTGGGCCACAGGGCCACACTTGGCCGTGCGGGCTCATGGTCAACCTGCTGTCCTGCAGGACCCGGGGCTCCTTCTCCATGGAGCTCCTTTCCAGCATGTCAATCACAAACCCATCCTGATGCATGTGGTTGGTGCCCGCTCCTTCTGAAGCCGGTGCCACTGTCAGCACTCCAGTCTTCAAACACACATCCCCCCTTTCTAAGGGAAAACTCTTCACCGCCTTAGGGATTAACACATCCCCAAAGGAGTCAGCTCCTCCTCCCATGCAACACAGCTCCTTGTACTGGCGACAATTTCCTGTTCTCAGTCTCAACAGCAGCCGAGAAGGACAAGCAACCATGCTGCTGCTGGCAGCCCTTGTGGCCACAACCACTTGGTCTTGTTCGTACTGTTCCTTAAGCTTACTTTTCCTCACAGGAACCCGTGGATGAGCTAAAAGGTATTATCCCAAATCCACAACCAACACTAAACAACATATTTTCTCCTCTCTTTTTTTTTTTTTTTTTTCCATTTTTTCGTAGGTGGGCTGGTGTGGGAAATTCCCATACAGAGCCCTGTATCCATCACCAAGTCACGAGGAAGCATACGCCTGCAATGCCATTTTAAGGAGTTCTCTGGACATTTTGATAAGACTGCCATACACTGGTATCAACAGAAGGAGAATAAAACTCTGGTGAGGATCATCTACGTCACATCAGGAGCAACTGTAGTAGATGAGAGCTTCCAAAGGCACAGATACATGATTCAAACTATTTCTAGACAGAAACTTTGCATTCTTACCATAAGAAATGTACTTCTAGATGACGCTGCCAACTACTATTGTGCCTACTGGGTCCCACACTACAGCAGCAGCCCAACAATCACCTCGACCAAAACTCCTCCAGCAGCTCAGCCACAAACCATTTGAAAGATCCCAGCTCACTTCCCCAGCATGGAGGAGTCTCCTGAACACGTGGGGGATTTCCTCACTGCTGACCAGCTCCTGCAGATGTCAGCTTCCAGAAGATAGGGATTTCAAGCAAGCCAAGGGTGCCAAGGCTGAAGCAAACAGTGGACGTCTAAAACATAACCCACCCTCAGCACTTCAGGTGCTCTTCCTTTTTCCTCAGGCATAGCCATGAACTGTTTGTAGTGGTTCAGCTTGGATACTAGGGAAAATTTCTTCTCAGCAGGAGTGCAGATGTGTTGGAACAGGCTGCTCAGGGAAGCGGTGGAGTCCCCATCCCTGGAAGCTTTCAACAAGAGGGTGGATGTGGCACTTAGGGACGTGGTTTATCAACAGGGATGACAGTTGCACTAGATGATCATAACAGTCTTTTCCAACCTTCACGATTCTATGATTGCTTCAGTATAAAGCAGTGCTTTTTCATGCTCCTGTTCCTGGTGATGACTGAAGATTTTCCGAGCCTTTTGCTTGAGAAGAAGACAAAGAGGTCTTTAGCTTGAAGGGTCCTAAGATTTTCAGTGAAGAAAAAAAGTCTTAATTTGATTCAGAAGATAGCAACTGAGGGAGAAGGAAGATTTGCTATTCATTCCTCTGGAGACCCGGAGATGGGTATTTTTCTCCTTTTTGGAGCTGTGTCAGTCTCTTTCGCCATCCTTCTTGCTTTCACTTTGTGTTTCACTCCCAGTCATCACAGGAACAACACATCTCAATCACTACAGAGGTGCGGATGCTGTGATGCCAAAGCGAGTCCCAACAAAAAGAGCTTTCCTCCTCTAAGAGCACTTTTCCATATTTATGCCTTTAAGCAATGCGTGCCTCAATGCTTCTGATTCAGTGTTCATGTTGACCCTCATGGCTACGAAAACAACCCACAGAAGTCTTTCGCTATCATCAAGGCTTTCTTCAGTATTTTCCTTTACTGTGGTACAACTGAGACCCTGCACACTTTCATCTTTGAACTGCACCTCGTTGAAGAATGAGAGCCTGGTGGCTGAACAAGTGACACAATTTCATGTATGTGTTAGGTGTCCAAACTGGCCATGGCTATTGCTGAATTTTGTCCTGCTAATACTTGCAAGCCAAAGACAGACAGAGGAACTGGACAATCTTTCTGCAGCACACAGTGCTTTGCTTTCTGTGTTTCTGACTATGAGACCTCCCATCAACACAATGCTGTGGACACAATCCAGTCCCTGCAAGAACAGCCAAGGTGGCAATGGCATCCTGCACCGCGTGACTCGGGACACAGCCATGGAAAAACTGGTCAGCTTCTTTCTCTGCCTATGTTACTGCTGGTATTGCATCACATTTTCCGTAAAAATAACAGAATGTCTTACGTTGGAAAAGCAACAGAAGGTCATCAAGTCCACCCATCCATCTAGCACTACTAATTCCAGTACTAGTCCGTGTCCCTAATGGCCTTTAACTCCCTCCAGAGATGGGGACACCACCATTTATTTCACTGGGCAGCCTGTTCAACAATCCTGCCCAGAAGAATTTAGAGTAGATGGCTGTTTCTCTTACATCTGCTTACACCATCCACAGTCTGGTTCCTCTCTGCAGACACAAAGCTTTTGTACTTTCTTAGTCCACATTGGTTTGTAGTCATTAGGGCACACAGTGTCCCAGAAGTATTCAGATTTTTCTTTGACATGTCAAGCTAAGCATGCAGGCTGCCTCACAGTACCTGGGTTTTCTCAGGTGTTATCCTGTGCTGTGCTGAAGGGAACAAGCGTGCAAAGGAACAGCCTTCATCATCCTCTGCTGACACAGGAAAAGATGAGCCATAGCATCAGAGACTTTCACAGGAAAGGGGAGCTTTGCTGAAAAGTCTTGATGGCTAACTGTAATCAGGGGCAGAGAAAGGCAGAGCTCCTGAAGTTGCTCAGTGGTACATAGATTTGGGTTTTCTGGGCAAAGCAGTCAGCAAGAGCAAGTTGCAGTTTCATCACGTGCTCGTTTTACAAAGCAAAGATTTAGGGACAAAAAATTGCTCTTTGTGTCAGAAGGTGGATATTGGTCAGACCTGGAATAGCAAGAACTCCAGGTTTCCCCTGTGTTTGTCTGCACCTGCCAGACAGAGCAGGAAGGAAAACCTGAACGTGCACTGCAGCAGTCCAACTTCCTGCAAGCTCCTGGTGCCTGGATGCCCTGAAGCAGCACTGAGCAGGATCAAGGCCAGCACAGCACTCCTGCTCATCTTGCACTTCTTTGGACAGCCATAAATTGAACTTACATGTTTTCCCCCTTCTCACCACATGCATTTGTTTCCAACAGCACCAGGTTTTCACTACCAACTGTTTGGCCATTAAGGCAGGAAAAAGCAGCAAGAGCTTATGAAAATCTAATGGTTATGGAAGGCAAGCCCTTCATCAGAAATCGATCAGCTGTTGTCCTAATGCTCTTCTGGCAAGCCCTTTTCTCACGCTTTGTGTTAGGAACGTAACTCTTGCTGCTGGAGGGAGCTAGACCTCATTCTTGGGACTCCCCTGGGACTTGCAGACACCGTGAGCACTCAGTGCTTTGAGAGTACTCTGCACTGAGCTGGATGAAGCCACCCAAAGTCTGCTTTTCCTTGAGAAAACTCATTCCTAACAGGTGAGCGGTGCCACCTGTTTTGGTGGCTGTGAGATGCATGGAGCTAAGTTAAGCCACTCCGAGACTTGATGACTTCATCCCACATAAGAGGGAAACCTCAATACAGTTTTGTTTGTGTAGGAACAAACAACCCAGAACTGTTGGTAAAATGTGGTTGATCTGTTGAGTCTCCTAGCAACTCTGTCTTTTATGCAGAGGAAGCTGTGAGGAAGCAGAGACAAGCCAGGCTGAAAGAAAAGTGCCCAGGTGCAGATTGTCCCCAAGAATTTGAGCGTGCACAGAATCCCACAGAGTTGAAAAGAAAGACTTGGCATGAGAAACTGCAATCAGATTAGAGGCAGAAATGGGGAGTGTCTTGGATAAATTCATAGTGCTGGGAAAATAATGGCTTGAGTAGCAGGGTCACCAACCAGCAGCCCAGGCTGCCCAGAGCCACATCCAGCCTGGCCTTGAAAACCTCCACAGGTGGGGCATCCACAGCCTCCTTGGCCATCAGCATTTGTACAGTCAGCAAATAAACAATGAACAGACTGGCATGGTTAACTTAGTAATTTACAGGTCATACAACCAGAAAGAAGGGGAAAATCAGAAATAAATGAAAATGCTCACACGTGTCCCAGGCTCACAGAAAAATGCCAAAAAGAGCAATCTCCAGAAAAAGGTCGCTCCTCACCAGCAGTCAGCCCTCAAATGGGGTCTAGGAGAGGTGCACCAAGGCTCAACCCCTTCTGCTCACACAGCTGAACCGCCTTCACCTGGGCTCCTGTGCCTCACTCAGTGCTTGCCTCAGGTGATCAATCAGAGATTCAGGCAGTGACTCAACATTTCCCATACAGTGTTGCACTTTGGTTTTATAGAATCACAGAATCATAGAATGGCCTGGGATGAAAAGGACCACAATGTCCATCCAGTTTCAAATCCCCTGCTGTGTGCAGGTCACCAACCAGCAGCCCAGGCTGCCCAGAGCCGCATCCAGCCTGGCCTTGAATGCCTGCAGGGATGGGGCATCCACAGCCTCCTTGGGCAACCTGTGCCAGTGCCTCACCACCCTCTGGCTGAAAAGCTTCCTCCTAACATCCAACCTAAACCTTCCCTGTCTCACTTTAAAACCATTCCCCTTGTCCCATCACCATCCACCCTCATAAACAGCTCTTTCCCCCCTGTTTAGATGCTCCTTTCAATGTTGGAAGGCAACAATGAAACTTGCCCAGAGCTTTCTCTTCTCCAGGCTGATCCAGCTGCCTCCTCCAGTAAGTTGTCTACATGGGATTGACAGAGCCTGTCCTCTCTGATGAGTCTCACAGAAGAACATCCTGGGCTGGCCCCAAGCAGGCAGACCCATCTGTACAGTGAGAAGTTGCAGAGGCACAGGAAGCGACCTATGACTGTGCTTCCGGGCAGCCCACAGCCCTGCAGAAGCCCCAGCAGCCAGCACACTCCTTGGCTGCGCTCTCACTGGGGCAGGGGCTGCAGCCTTCCCCTGCTGCCGCCCTGCTGCCTGTCTGGGCAGCTCAGCAGAGACAGGAGGTGACAAACAGCACACGGGGCTGTGCGGCTGCTGTGGGCAGCCCGCCTGCGAGGGGGGGAAGGCAAAGGAAGCGGCACTGGGAAGAGGCACGGTCCGGTTTAAGCCCAGCTGTCTGCTGGGGCTGCTCTTGTGGAAATGGCTGCAAATGCTTCCTGATCCTCTCGGCAGGTAGAGCAGCCTCATTGGCAATCACAGAAAGAAGTGGTTTCCACGGCTCGGATCTGCTGTGGGACCTCTCGAGTGTGAGACTGAGGCTGTCCACGCAGGGAAGCCCGAAGGAGAGCAGCAACCATGTGGCTGCTGACAGCTCTCATGCTGGCAGCTGGTTTCTCCTGTACGTGCCCTGCTCACCCCGCTGCCTGCGTGAACAGCGGGAACCTCTGCTGCTCCAGCTTTGGCTGCCCGGTTTCTCTCTTGCTTCCCCTCAGGTGGCTCTGCACAAGCCCTGCAGCAAAGTCCAGTGTCCATCACCAAGCCTGAAAGCAAAACGGCGCTCATCACCTGCCGCATCTCCATCTCCAGCTTTGACAGAGTCTTCATTCACTGGTACCTCAGGAGGCCTGGGGCAGCTCCCAGGCGCATTGCCTACATGGCAACCAGGCTCTTCCTTGAGAATGAGTCCGATGAGGGGAAATTCAGCATCGAGAAGGACCTCGCCAAGTCCCAGTGCACCCTGACAGTGGGCAGACTCACTGCACAAGACGCTGCTACCTACTACTGTGCCAGATGGGATGCACAGCAGCAGAGAGCCATGGGGAACCTGCACAAAGACACGCTCTGCTTCCTGAACGAGACGTTACAATGCAGACAACTTGTGGGACCTTCCCTCTGCATCTTTATTCTAGGCACATCCTATGTGGGCTCTAAAACGGTTGCGTTTCTCGTACCGTTTGGCCCAGCCTAGAAGGTGCCTCTGTTGTGCTGCTTTCTCACAGCATCACCTGCTGGCTGCGCAGGGCCCCTCTCTGGGTGGCCGCCAGTGAGTCGCATCCTGCCCTCAGGCACAGCCCCTGTCCCTGCCACAGAGCTGGGGGCTTTCTCTGGGGCACAGCACGCAGGCACCACGAGAAGAATGCTGCTGCTGCTGCTGCTGCTGCCACTTCTGGCCCTGGCTGAAGCCTGGTTGCATCCATTCCCCTCCCCGTGGCGGCTCCACTTGCAGCAGCAGCAGCAGGCTGTCCTGCGTACACCTGCGGGCAGCAGGCTGGCAGTGCTTGCTGCCTTTTCTCTCCTTCTGATACACGGACATGCACAAGTGCTGCTGCAACAGAGTCCACCATCTGTTACCAGAAAGAGATCCAGAACTGTGAATATTGAGTGCCAAGCTGAGGGCATAGCTAACTTCCTGGCTGCCTACATCCACTGGTACCGACAGCTGCCTGCCAGAGCTCCTGAATGGCTCCTTTTTGTGATAGCAAAATCAAATGTTTCCTATGATTCAGAA
>NW_024885147.1:0-42847 GCF_019232065.1 Centrocercus urophasianus | reverse complement strand
AGCTACTGCAGCGCCAGACCTACACCTGCCTGTCTCACCGCTATGGGCCCTGCCTCTGCCTCGGTGGCCTCGTCCTCATGATCGTCTCCGCCCTGCAGTTCGGGGAGGTCAGTACGGCGTGGCAGCCCCTTCCCGCGTTCCCGTCCTCCGTGCGGCTGGGCTGGCGGCGCGCTGCAGCTCCTTCGCGCTGGGCGCCGCCTCCGGGGGAGCGGGGGCTCCATGGGAAGCGTACTATGCCCGGTGCTCCGAGCTCGTTTGGAGTGGCAGCGGTGGAAGGGAAAAGCGGCTGTAGCTCGTGGGTGCAATCTGTCCCCAAGCCCGGTTTAAGCTGCTCGCACTTGTTGGCTCTGCTGGGTGCGAAATCCGCCCTCGCGGAGTCGTGCCGCTCCCCGGCCGCTTCCAGATACGAGTTTTGAGTGATCCGGAGGAGGTTGATAGATTGTTTTTAGCAGTCCCGGCTTGCTCCGGCACAGAGGAGCTGGGAATAGGCTGTGCGCCCCAGGTGTGTGCTGTCGTGACCTGTGCCACTGTTTGCACTGCCCTTCTGGGGTTTGTCAGTGCTGTTATTCTGGTTTTGGACGGGCTGGTGGGATTCTTCCCCAGCCTTCACTTGGCAACCAGGAGCAACGGGGTCCTTCTTCCTTCCAGAGATTAAGGAGTTAAATATAGCCTGCACTGGACTGTGTTACACCGCTTGCTATTCAGTATAATTTTGTAAGCGATGGGATGCAACTTACTTGGTCAGTGTCACATGCAAGCAGACTGGTATTTCCTGATTCCAAGATTTCTGAAGGAACGCTCTCTCGTTGTTGTGTGTTTTGTTGGGTTCTCCTTGTTATCACCTGTTTTGTTTTGATCCACTCTTTCACACTTCAGAAAAGAGAAGAGCCAGTGTTATCTGAAAGTCTGCAGTGGCACACAGTCAGAAGTTCAGTTTCGGTCAGAACTTGAAGTCTTGTCTGGCCGTGCTCCCTGCCTGCCGTCTTGCAGCCTTCAGAAATTCCTGAAAGGCTGTGTAACCAGGTGTGAGTTAATGATGTGATACTTTCAGCCATCCATTTGTTTATAATTGTCAAATTGGTCTTGAAGCTGATTGAGATATATCTCTTGGTGCTGTTAAACTTTGAATAAGCCTTTGATTTTCTTTAGAATGAGGACTCCAGACAAGCTAGCGTTTCTGAGAACTGCTTCAGTCCTTGTCCAAGTTATGGCTGACTTTGCTGAGTATCAAACCCACTGATTAGATGTTTTCCTCCCAAATCTTAGCTTTCTACTTCCAGCTATGTTACTATCAGAACTATTTAGAAATCTTAGGTACTATTTAGGCAACAAACAAATCACTGGCAAATACATGTACATACATTTTCAAAACTGTAAGTTAAGAAAAAATACAAAAAAAAAAAACAAAACATCAAAACCACAATATCTTTTGTTGTCATTTTTAATAAAAAAGTCAGTAAGAGATGTTTGCATGCATTTTGCTATTTATGTTTTAAAGTGTTCCTGTTTTGGCAAATAGTGGTAGTTAAAGGATTTGGTAGACTGAGCTTCTGAGAGTAAAACACTATTAGACCTCTTCTGGTAACCATACATAGAATAGAAAGCATTTCTGTTCTTTACTATGGTCTGCTAGGCAGTAGCTACTACAATATATGTAAGAATTCTATGCATGAAACCAAGACATCTTTCTAGTAATTATCAAACGAACTGTTTTTAACGTTCTGTGGGACCTTTCAAGGGCATGCAGTAATATGTTTCAGACCCTGTTATCTGAGCAGAGTATGTAGTTCCTTTTTTTTCCGCTGCACTTGAAAAGTAAATGATGACAGAAAAAACACTGAGATTGGAATAATATCCTAACAGCCTCAAAGAGGAAAAAGAGCATCATTTCAAGAAAAAGAATAGCCCAGGGAAATAACAGTGCATTTAAGCATGATTTGGGAGCTACAGGGTACAGGATAGCCAGGCCTCAGCCAATGCTGTAGCCTGGTCATAAGTTAAACTTTGGAGTTTCACGACAGTTCACCTACAAACAACTTGTAGCTGACCTTCCATTGATCACTCTGCCTTGTCAAATGTTTTTCAGTTAGAACAAGGGAGCCATTGTTATCACACAGCTGATACAGTATCTCCTAATTGGGGGTATCTTCATTTTTCTCTTCTTTTTTTTTTTTTTCTTTTTGTGATGTTATTCCTTAGTGGTTTTATATATCTGTACGTAAAGTTGAAGCAAGGAGGCCTTAAGGTGCTAACACAGTGCAAAACAGTAGAAAAAAAGAATGTATCAGATGGGAAATAGGTAACATCTTAATAGACGTGTATCTAAAGAGAGTTGCTATGGTTCTTTCTTAGTGTAGTTGCACAAACAGACAAAGTAAATGTTGGAATGGTTAATGTCACTCTAGTGGAGAGCAGTACAACAAAATGTTATTTTACTCAAATACTTCTGTACTTCTTCCAGGAGCAGGTCAGTGTGCATCAATTCATAATTAACCATAATTACAAATGTTTATGTCTAGACAGCTTTCAGTGTGTAGGGTTTTAAACTAATTATTTCGCAAAAGGACATAATGACTTGAGTGTGAAGAAGTGTAATAATGTTTTCGGTATTTAAGGAAGTAGATATTTTTGCTCAACTTGCAAATCACATGTCCTTTGTCTAGGAGGAACGAGATTGTACAGATGTGATTGTGATTGCAGTGAGACCGTGTGCAGCTTTGGAAATAATTTTGATTGTCACTGACACATGATGAGGCTTCCCTGTCCTGTGTATGCTTTAGAACTCTTTAATTTACTTGAGCAGGCGTAAGGGTATAGAGACTCGTCGTCTTAAAATGGAGGGATGCAGCCTCAAAATTTATGGGTTTCATTGCTATTTTAGAGAAATGGTGTGTTTCATAGTTGCCACAAGAAATAAGGAGTAGTGCTACTTGAATCTAGGCAAGTACTGCAAAGTAATACTATCATCTGGTGGTGTCCCATCCTCCCCCTCAGTACGTATCTGTAAGTATGTTATTGGATAAAATAAACCCCTACCCTTTTATCTCTTGTAAACATTGTGAGATGATACTGTGGTTTTTAAAGTTAATCTTCTGCTGCAAAAGATATCGTGGTAAGTTTGTTTCAGAGTAAAATCTTTATTTTTTAAATTCATTTATTTTTCAATCTTAAAGTAGTGGTCCATCTCCAAGACTTAGCTCACTGGCTCACAGGGCTGGGTGAAATCCAGTGTCAAGTTAAAGGGGGGGAGGGAAGTTTGCAGCCTGCAGAAACACTGAGCTGCTGCATGAGCTGGGCTGCTGTGTGAGCTGTCACCTGCAAAGCGACTGACTTGGTTTGCGCCTGGGTTAATATGCAGAATTTGATGTGTCCTGGCCTGTTTGCTTTCAAAGGTCAGATTTCAGAGGTATGAGAATAGAAAGGAAGACCATGAAATTTGTGCAAGGTGAGGAAGTGGCTCTTGCTTGCTTTGAATCATATTCACTTTAAGATCTCAGTTTTGAGAAATTGCTGTGTTTTGAAATGGTAAAAAGCAAGGCGGAGATGATCAAAACAAATAGTGACTTAAAAACTACATCCAAAAAACGTGAAGCCCTTCCTTGCAGGAATAAGAACTAAGCTTGTTTTAAATCAAGCGTGCCGCAAGTTCTGCACCTGATTCCTACCTCAACGTAATAACTTAGGTTGGATTCGTTTCTGGTCACGTGCTTTAATACAGAGATTAGCTTGAATGAAAATGGTCATGCTTGAGCATTTCAGAAATAAATGCCTAATTTTAGAAGTTGGTGGCGTATAGTTGTTTATATTTCTTTTCTTTACAGGTTGTGCTGGAGTGGAGTAGAGATCAGTATCATGTTATGTTTGATTCATACAGAGACAACGTTGCGGGCAAATCGTTTCAGAATCGGTGAGCTTTATTTGCAGTTGGAATATTGCATGTTTTACTGTTGAATGATTTCTCAAATATTTATATCAAGTATTCTAGATAAAGTAAGTAACTGTTGAGTATGACTTTTTGTATGGGAAATTGTATGAGTAATGAATTACTAACGGAGAGGTTCCAAAATTGTGAGTTAGTGCTTAATATCCCATTGTGAAAGTCTGGAATTTGGAATTTCTAATCATAGATATATAAATCTTAAGTACATTTAATTCATCCAGTCTGTAAGGAAACAGCGAAATGACAATAATATTAACAGTGAAGGGGAAATATGATATATTTTCCATATTAAGATACAAACTTATTTTGAGTTTTCCATGACGTCTCAAAAAAGGGATATTATTTAGTAGAAAAGTCACAATGCTAACAAGAAGCAGCATTTTAAAGGTGAACACATTGAGGTCACCCACAGCAAATTGGAAGCCAAGTCAGATGGGTCATTTGCATCAGTTTTGCTAACTGCTAAGTAGCTTCTTGTGGTTTCTGAGTTTGTGTCTGAGTAGTCATGGGATCTGTTGCTCAGGAAGTCAATGGACTGTGAATTGGTAGGTGGAAGAAGCTACTAACAAGTTGTCATCTGAATCTTGAAGCACTGATGCACTTGACTGGAAAAAGCCCTGAAAGCAGATGTTTAGTCTGCATTGAGGTTTGTTGAATCATGGGACAGCAAAAATGATCAGATCAGTTTGTCATGCTTGAGTGGGTAGGTGCAGGATAATTCCTTAAATGTGTGTTACATTGTATTTGTGAATACTACTCACTTCTATAACCTCATCTGACTTCCCTCCCCTAATTAGCAAAGAAAGGCAGATGAAGACAGTGATACAACTCATATAGATCATTAGCTTTGTGTATACATCTTTCTGCAGAGTTGAAGTAAAAGTGTGATTGTCTGTACTAAAAGGCTGCCTTTGTGCTAAGTAATTCATGTTTTTATAAGATTGTACTGTCATGGTGTAGAAATAGTTAACTTCCATTTCTAGGCTGTATTGTTATATTTCATTTTGGATGTGTAAAGCATTCCTTAGTCAACTTTCACAGAAGTCAGCTCTTACAGTGGAGAGCTTAAGGGCGTAGTTGGACTGTACTTGTTCTTGAAAGAGGTTCAGCAAGGATTGAGATCACAATATGGTGGCCTGGGAGGGATCCAGAGGCTGCTGTACTCTCTAGCAACTGCGAACACTGAGACAATGAGGCTTTGTCTTCTGGCTCTAATCTTTGCTGCAAGCATGGCTCTCCCACATATGCAGACATCATTGGGATGGAAAATGTGTCCTGGCAGGTGCACAGACCTGCAGACAGCACACAGTGAGTCTCCTGTTCCTACAGCAAGAGATGACTGCTCTGGCTTCATCTTCAGATCCTAGTTATGCTTTTTGATTTGTGTGTAAAAATAGGGACATTTTGGGAAGGAAAGTGTAAGGGATGATCTGAAAAAGATAAAAATCCTCAGTCTCAATGTTTTTTTTCTGTTTTTTTTAATTTTAATTTTTATTTTTTTTTAGAGGCATTGAAATAAGTCAGAAAGCTTTGAGAAGATGAATTCATTGCACGGTTACTGGTCCTAATTGGGGGCACTGTAAATTAGGAGCAACAAATTAATTATGTATATTTTTTATGATTATGTCTGATAGCCACTACTTTTCTCAAAGATGTATGCTAACCATTTTAAAATGCATTAAGAAATTTTTCCTAAGTATTCAGACAAATTGTGAACAAATAAACTAATGGATCTGCAAGCAAATCATTTATTTTGGTAGCTTTTTAAAAATTATCTCTGTAGCCATTGCTAATGAAGAATGAGCTTGCCACACAAGGGTTAATTCAGAGCTGTTATTCAGTGCTACAAATTGAGTGTAGAGAATTATGTAGTTATATTTGCTGTTGTACAGAAATATACTATTAGCAAATGATAAGTTGGGAAGGGTTTCACAGGTGTGTAAATAGTGCTAAAATTGCATCACACCATAGAACAAGTTGGAATTCAGTCTTTCCTTCTCCACATTTTATGTTCTTAAGTGAAGCCTACGTAAACAAACTCTGCACTTTGCCTAGAAGACTGAGGGTTGTGCTTTTGAAATCAGCTGACTTAAGTCAGACATGAAATGCTCCTCCTAGCTGTAGAAGTCAAGGCATTGCCAAGCCAATAGTTTAATTGATCACAACAAATGCAGAAAAGCTGACGGAGCTCCTGCCATTGAATTTCTGCTGCTAGACAAAATCTATGCAGAGGTGTGCCTGTTAATGAACCAGAGGTTGCTCTGTCTCCTCTTGCTGGGTATTCAGATTGTCTTTAGAATGGCCCTCCAGCATCCTTTAGGTATCATAGAAGCCTTAGAGTTGGAAGGGACTTCTGAAGGCCATCTAGTTCAGCTCCCCTGAAATGAACAGGGACACCCCAGCTAGATCAGGTTGCTCAGGGCCTCATTTGGCATGATCCAGCCTTGCCATGAAAGTCTCCAGGGACACGGCATTAACCACATCTCTGGGCAACCTGTTCCTCACCACCCTCACTGTAAAAGAGTTTTGCCTTTTATCTAACCTAAAGCTTCCTTCACTGAGCTTGGGAATCAGAGGGAAGATGGAAGAGATGCTCACCGTGTCTCTCTTTGCATGTTGTCTGAAGGGTGCATTGAGTGGGAAGGAACACCTTTCCTTGGGTAGTTCATTGCTTGGTCCTGTAGATCTTAGCATTGGAATATTATCCAAATTCTGCTTTTCTCCTAGCTATGTCTTCACTTACCTTTCATGGAAACAAAGACATCAGAGCGAGAGAGAGAGATTAAATTCTGAGGATCTAAACTTATTAAGTACAACTTAATATGCGTGGCAAGCGATTGGATTGTTGCATTTTGCTGAAGTCTGCGAAGACCATCTGCAGTTTAGGAAGATATTAGCGAGTAGCTTGATACTGGAGCTTCTGAAGTTACAGTTGTGGCTGCCACGTGTTGTGTGGGGCTGAAGGGTTTGTCTCTGGCAGCAGCCTGGAGCACCTGCAGAAACAAAGGTGTGGGCCTCAGAGTAGAGATAACCATCAGCAAATAGAAGAAAGGTACTCAGAAACCTTTCTTTGCTGCTTCTGCATTAAGTATGCTGGGACAACTGTAAGCAGTCAGCTACAATTTCACAGTATTAAATTGTGTCGGGCATGGATTTGATTGCTGTTTCTGGTATCTGAAGTCTTACAGCCTGCTGAGGTTGTTAGCTGGTGAAATCCCAAGTAGAAGATCTAAAAGGTGTTCTAAGATAAAGACCTGGTACTTGTGAGATCTTACTCCCTCTGGGAAATTACCTGACACCACAAACGATTTAAGACTTTATATTTCATGCTGTCCTGTCTAATTTTAGCAGCTGGTGCATTAAGGATGTGCCTTAATGACGTTGGTACTGGCTTGAGAAATATTTAATGGGCTGTCGGGAGTTGGGTTATAGGTTAACATGTCACTGAAGTCTAGAGCATAAATTTCAGATTTCTTTAGTTACTGAGTTGTTATGCCTGTTCTATATCCTTTTTAGATTTTGTCTGGGCTGTTTTGCCAAAGGCTCGTTTATAATTGAGGGGTGATATATATTTAGCTGAAGGGATGATTTTTTGCTTTGTCTTGTTTGCAGCTCAGACACGAAGTAATTTTGTTGTTTGACAGAAACTGCTATTGTAGGATGCCACAGACGCTTGTAATGTAATATTAAACAGCTCATGTAGCTTTCATCTGAATTATGTAGGCTTTGTTTACCCATGCCAATTGATGTGATATACACCTGGGTGAATGGCACAGATGTTGAACTGATCAAAGAACTGCAACAGGTCAGAGAACAGATGGAGGAAGAACAGAAAATAATGAGGTAATAATCATATGTATTTTTTTCAATCCTACTGAAAGCAGCAATCTGATGTACTAGCCCTCTTTCTTTTTTCCCATGTTGCTCAAAGCAAGTTTTTCTTTGTTTTGATTATTCTCAAATCCTTGTTTAAGTTCTACATTTAACTGGGAAACAGTGCCTAATCAGGAAGCTGCTTAAAATACAGAGCATAATAATTTGAAGTAATTAAAGCTGTTTTATCTTGAATTTGTAAAATGCTATTCAGAAAACTGTGCTTTGTGTACAGGTCATTTTGTATTGATTTCTGTAACTGCTTGCAAATAATAAAACAATCATAAAACTATACATTAAATTTTTGCTTGCACTGGGCTTAATAAAATATGTTTTTCTAAAGGCTCCTTCTTAAAATTTGATTTGTAGTCTCCAAACATAGAAACTGAGGAATATCATTCACACACATTAGAAACATATTTTTCAGCCTTCTAACTAAGGCAATAAGGAGGAAGATGTAGTGATTGTGCTACTCTGGCCTGTAAAACTACTGATCTGAGGGCTTCAAGTAATACGTGGCTTTGTGTTTAACGAAGACAGGCATTTTGCATTACCATTGTGTGGGCATTGTAACCATTGATTTAGTTCTTTATAGACAACTCTGTGGTAATGTGTTCTGTTTGAACCAGAAAAATACTAAATGAAAGAACAAGGACATATTTTAAATATTGAACATAATATTTTAATTGAGAATAATCTGAAATTCACAAGTGAGTTTAAGATGGACCTGAATTTTGTCATGTTGTGACTTGCAATTAGGTATCTTTCACAAATGAAGTTGCTACTTTCACAGTAAAATACATTGTTTAAACACCTTAAAGGTAGACAGGGCCTCTGCTCTGAAAGGATTCTGCATTTATTATGCAAACATTTGTATTTTCAGCTCATTGATACTAATGGGCAGAGAGATGCTGTAATTCCCTGTTTTACTAAGAGGAAAACACACATTGTGTTCCTCCATAATGCTGATTTGGAAAGTTTGCGTCAAACTCAGGAGTAAGGTTCAAGTCAGTATCAGCTTCAGCATCTAAAGAGACAACCAGTTTCCCTTTTATGTAATGTTGGTTGTTTTTTTTTTCCTGATGTATTACTGAATTGTTTAGCACAGTTAGAAAAAGTTATTTCTTGAAATCAAGGTAACTGCAGAAGACAAAGGCAAAGAATCTGCAAATCTCTGCTAATGAGTATGTATTAAGTACTGCAGACTTAAACTTAGTAAATTGCAACTTTTTTGTTGATCCACCTGAATCAAATTAATCACTGTCCAGATGCTTTATTCTTCAGAAGGAGAGAGTAACTTGATGGATAGTGTGTGTAGGAGCTGCCCTTGTGATCACATTATGATGTTATTTTTTTCTTTAGCATGTGGCCAGTGCATGGTAGAACTTACCAGGACACACATGTTCACCAAAGCAATGAATTCAGTCTTGTTTCAGCTCACTTCAGCCTGGTTTATTATTGTTGCTTTTCCTATAAACAGCAGTTTAATTAAATAATGTAGTAATAAGCCCTAAAAATCTTGTTGGCAGAGTGTCTCTGCTGCAGATCCAGCACAGCCAAGAATTTTTTGAGTTCTGCTGCACATGGGTGAACAGTGGGGAAGCACGTCAGCCTGCTCTCTCCTAAAGTAGGCCACAGGCCAGTCCTTGGCACTTTTATGGCTGGGCTATCTGTGCTTTCACAACATGTCCCTGACTCAATTAGAGCTCTGAAATTAGATTAAATTCTTTGTAGTCAACTTAGTGTTTTTTAATGTAGTTGTTTTAATTTTGTAATAGGGAAATCCTTGGAAAGAATGCAACAGAACCAACCAAGAAGAGGTAAGATGTTATTTTTGTTTTTATTTTATTTTTTGTATTGGCTGTAAATTGAAATAAATTATAGTCTACTCTCTTTCAGCTGAAAGAAAAATGCTGGCAGGGGGTACTGTTTATTTTTCTACAGCCTGAGCATGCTTTCCTTCTATGCAGTTCCAAGAGGTCTACAGCTTGATAATATACATGCTAAATAACAGTAATGTGATAGTGACAAATATGAGCTCCTTAGTTGGACAATTTCTGAAGTTCAAAAACCATATGCTTGTCATTGGGTAGACATAGTTCATATTCTGCGTGAGGATTTTTAATTTATATATATTTGGAGCTTTACAATTCAATAACATTATTTTTTTTTTTTTTTTTTTCAACTGTGTCTTTGCCTTTCATTTGTGTACATAGCACTGCAAGTTCTTATTTGTGAGGGGCCAAGGCTCTTGAGACTGAGTGCTGCCAGGAAGCAGCAGGGCCTGCTTTGTCTCATTCTTCATTTGGCTTGGTTGTTCTGCTGTTTAGAGATCTTTATAAGGTCTTATCTGCTTTGAATCTCAGCAAACTTTGAAATCTGAAAAATCTTCAAAATCTTAAAACAAACAAACAAACAAAAACAAACAACAAGAAAACAACACCATGAGTGAGAAAAGAAGTATTTGGTGGAGGGGGCAAGGGATGGGAGAATGAATTATGGAAATGCAATAAACTGTAGCAGTGGGATGCATGTCTTCTGCAAAATAAGCATACTCTTTAATTGTTCCCTCCTTCCTCCAACAGACTTCAGGAAATAGTTGTTCAGATTTTACAAAACCATCTTTTGTTGCACCTGATGTTGATCTATTTTGTAAATTTTATATTGGTGTTAAATATACCTTTGTTATTTTTCTGTAGTGAGAAGCAACTGGAATGTTTGTTGACACACTGCGTTAAAGTGCCAATGCTTGTTCTGGATCCTGCACTGCTGACCAACATCACGCTGAAAGACCTCCTGTCCATTCATCCTACTTTACAAGCTGCTAATAATATGTTCTTTGTAGCAAAACCAAAAAATCCTTCCACCAACGTGACAGTGATTGTTTTTGATAACCCTAAGGATGGTAAGAGTCTGTTTGTCAGATTCCAGATGGTTTTCCAGAGTTTTTATTTTGGTTTTCTTTCATTGCTGACTCTGCCACTAATTTTCTTTTTGTCTTTAGCAAGTCATTTAGTCTTTCCCCCTCAGTCTCATCCTCTAAATGATGACATCAGAGATAGTGGCTCTTACCTACCAAACAGCTGATTATGAAAGATTAAACAGTTCTGTGCTTTAAAGTACTATTGCAAAAACAAACCTGTTATCTGAGAATCAGTGTTGCATTGATAATCTCACAAGACTGAGGATTAGATTTAGAAATGTTTTTTTAATTGTTGTAGTATATAGGCTGAATGTTGTGCAACAACATTCTGCCTTTCCTTAAATGATTGCACACCTTAAATTATCTGTATGTTCAACACACATAAGTAGGGTCTTAGACCAGGCATAGGCTTCTTATTTAAAGATGTAGTGCCCAGCCCACTACCACCCACTTGCCCAGACTTCGCTAGCATTTGTCTTGTCACAAAGAATTATTTGCCAAGTATAAAGACAAATCTTCACTCCTTAAGCATTCTAAATTTTCAGTTTAGAAAAATATACTTTAGTTACTGCAGTATAGAAAAGAAATGACTTCCAGTTTTTGATTGCCAATGCATTTTATTTATCCTAGCTGAAGCTGCCCATTCTGGAATGTTGAAAGACAACAGCAAGCATATAGTATGGAGGGGTTACTTGGTATGTACTTTCAAAAGTTATTAATTCTTTTTGCTTTTGTGTATCTTAAACTTTGTGTGTTTTTAGGAAGTATTTCTATGCTATTCTCTCTCCATAACTCACATATAGTAAGAAGTGAAAAATGTTTTAAAATTATCCTTATTTCAATTTTGCACTTTAAGTTAAGTGACAAACTATATGCTATTAAATCTATCAGCTGCTGAAGGGTTGAACGAATGATGTAAATTACTATAGATGGTTAAAAAAAAAAAAAGAACTGCCTTTGTACCCTATATTCTTGTTTTTAGACTACAGACAAAGAAGTTCCAGGTCTAGTGTTAATGCAAGACTTGGCCTTCCTTAGTGGATTTCCAGCTACGTTCAAAGAAACAAATCAGCTGCGATCAAAACTACCGGAGAGCCTGGCCTCTAAAGTAAAATTGGTAAGGACTTGGAGTAAAGAGTAACTTATTTGTGTTGTTTTTGTTTGCTTATTTTGGATGCTTTCTACAGATCTTGCCTATCTAGCAAGAGAACTGTCGCAGGTGATGTCGTCCTATTTCTGATTGTAATCTTTTTTTGTGTGTATGTGAGACTCTTCTTGAACTGTGAAGAATAGTAAACAGTAGATCAGTTGCCTTCAAAATGCCAATTTTCCTCTCTGTGACTGTAAGTTATTAGGCGTTAGATTTATTAGCCTGCAGTAAGTAAAATAAAATGCTATATTTATCAGTTTCTCTTAGCCATTTGCTATAGGCTACTGCCTTACTGAAGTGTACTGAATTACAGGATTGTTTGATGTGACAGAATTTTGTTTGTGTGGTTTCTTAGCTTTTTTTTTTTTCCCTCCTTCTTTCGTTTTGGAACAGTTATTTTAATAGTCAAAGCAATTAAATTTTTCACACCTGAACGTTGTATTTATCTCTTCCAAGTGTTCTGTATGGTCCTAAGCCAGTTGTACATCATCTTACCCATCTGCAAGGCAACGAGAGATCACAACTTATACGATTGTGTCACTCACTGACATTTTGTCTTTCATCCTCTTCTGTGTTTGCACACCTTTTGCAGTTACAACCTGGTTTAACAGACATAGAAAGCTGCAGAACTCTGTGAAAATCATTGACTTAGGCATTGGAGAGATGAGACTAAGCTCTCTTTCTGAAGTAAGAGCTTAACAAGGTGAAGAATAGCTGTTCTGCTACCAGTTAACTAAATCCAGTGCTCTGTAAAGGGAGCAGCACAGAGACGGTGGTAGTATGAGAGGGGATGAGAGAGTGATGTGAAGGGAACTAAAGAGGTGTGTAGAGAATTGGGATGTCAATCCATACAAGAAATGTCTTCATTTGTCTGATGTCTACTTACAGGATGTGACAATTCACTTTATGACTTGTTGGTGCTTGAAAGAGCATGACTTGCTTTCCTTGTATCTCTTTAGCAGTTTATGTTATCAAATTGTGTATTGTGCTGCAGCTGAATAAAGTGTAACTGGTTTTGTAGGCTGGTCACACTCCAGATGAATGCAGGCTGAATTTCTTGTCTTGGCTCCTGTTAGAAGATTGGTTTAGAATCTTATTAACAGTGGTTAGGAATAATACTAAGTAAACATATTTGTACCTCTCTTCCTACTGCTCTTAAGTAGCTTAATATAAATAGCTCCTAATTAGCTTTTAAAGCTTAAATAGCTCTTCTCTTTTGATTTTGTTTACGTCTTCTGTGCATTTGTGGACATAAGCTATGATGTTCTCCTAGCATTTTTTTGTTTCACTGGATCAATTAGGCAGTCTTCCCACAATATTGGCTCTCCATTTCTCTTATCCTAATGACAGCCCTTTTCTGTGATGCTTCCACTGTGAATTTGTCTGTCTTCAACATGATCAACTAGAATTTCATACAGCATTTTAAATGAAGCATCACCAGAATTTTTAGACAGCGTACATAGCTAACACAAGGCTGCAGACTTATATGCTGTAATACACTCACTGCAAACAGTTTTACCAGTGTTTCTGCGTGACATCCATTGTCTCCTTCTCCTGCTTTGTGTTAATGCTACTCATAAAATGGTCTCCTGCTGTTTGGGTGAACGATGGTAGATGTACTTTACTGTGATAGCAGCATTCTTCCTCTTCTCTCCTAGTAGTTACATTGATTAGATTACAGTGGGTATTCATGAGGTCAGTCCAAAAGTCTGTGCTGCTTGTTTTTTATATGCTGTCAGTATGTATATTTTCAAATTACTTTAAACAAATGGTGTTTCCTGTAAAATCCCTGAGCTAAAATGCTATTCTTCATTTAAAAGCAAGTTGAAGCATCATTTGGCTCATACAACAATTATTCTTTGAAAACTGCTACCGCCAGATTCTCATTTCCTATGGGGTTCAGTCCCAACTTGTATCTGTAGACAACAGGAATGATAAATCAATAAAAGCAGCTTGCAGACTGGAATCATGCAGGCTTATCCATGCTGGCACATCTCACTTGCAATCAAAGACTGAAAATCTGCTTGGACATACAGTATCTGAAGATCTTCTTGAGTGCAAGTTCATCCTTTTAGGCATTCCTACTTCTTCAACACAGCATAGGTTAGAGGTTTCTGGTAGTTCTAACACCTATGATTTAATGAAGCTGAATTGCTCAGAATACCTTTGGCATAAATTACCAGCTCTTTCCATTTATTCAACTTGCCCCTTAGCAATCAAGGAATTTAGTTACGAGGTGCTCTTTATTTTTCCTTCTGTTTTAATTTCAGATCAGTTAACTTACATTTTCTTCACCCAGGGTTATTTTCTAGGAGCAGCTCTTCTGTAATGTCTTCATTAATTGGCAAATTGGTATCTGAAATAATACTGCCTCAGTTCAGTGATAATTTGGTGGAAAATAAATCTATCTGCTTCCACATCTGGAAATATACTGGAGCACGATCTTAGATGATGTTTGTTCTGAGGAGCACTTGCTCTTCTGAAGTAGCATCTGGAAGTATATTCTATCTCCCTAGCAGAAGCTGCGTTCCAAAATAATTGACTGTTTTTATCCATAGTACCCTCTGTGTTTCTTAGTCAGAGTAGCTATTCTGTATCTTTCTTACGTCATTAAGTATCTTTCTGCCCTTGATATTCTGCCACTTTCTCATCTTACCTATATTATCTGGCTCATATTAATATTTTTTGCTGCTGAAACATTCTTTTTTTTTTTTTTTTATTGGAAGAATGTTGTTTTTTTTTTTTTTTTTTTTTTTTTTTTTAATCCATCTCTCCTCAAGACACTTTCTAATTCTATTAGTTTTGATTATTTCTTTAATCACATTTTCAAACTATTATTCAGTCAGTGTAAATGCTTCTTTTCTTTTTCTTTTCTCCTTTATGCTTCAGTCTGGAATTTTCCTTCCAGGATTGAGAAATTCATAATTTTCTCCAGGTTTTCTGCCACACGTCTGTAAAGCACAGGCCTTATTCTCAGGCTAGCCTGTGTTTCTTGGGTTACAATGAAGATTTTTCCATCAAGAGATGCTTTCCTTAGTGGATGACTTAGAAGAGTGAAATACCTGGATTCCTAGATTTGCCCCTTATTACATTTGACTGGTCTACTGGTTTTTATTCTCTTGTTTCAAGACTTGTTAGAGTGGAATGATTCTGCCTGGATCTTAATTTTTTTTTACTGCCATTTGCAACTGCAGTTAATTTTTTTTTTTTTTCATTCCAGCAGTATTTCCTAGCAGTAGTCATTACTCCAGAAAAAGCATGGATAGGTTATTTCCGCATTTCTGCTTCATCCAAGTAACCGGCTAGTCTGCTTTAACAGATTTTGAAGAATGCTATACTTTCTCTAGGGTTTTGGATTCCTTTTCAGATGAACATTAAGATGCCAGAGATGCAGCGTATCTCCTTGTCTCTTCATGGGAATGACATCCAATGCCTCTTATCTTTCTACAGGATTTTTCTTTACCCTGTCTTGATTGTTCAATGTTTGTTAACAGTTGTCATTCTTTGTGTGCTCTTACCTTTCTGTAGACGTTATCATTGTGACCAGCTTATTATCTGTTCCTAAGAGCTCCTCTTCTGCAATTTGGTTAGATGTTTCTCTGTGTAAACAGTTTTTTTTCCCTCAGGAATCTATTGCATTTTGCAGATTCTCCACTTCGTTGTCATTGTGCCATTTTTGTCTGTGTTCCACCTGGTAGTAGAAGCTTTAGAGCATTTAACCTGAGATTAGTGTACCCTGTGTAGTTATAGAGGCAGTTTCTTTGCCGACCAGTTGACTAATCATCAATTTATTCACGTTAAATCTATAACAGAATATGTGAATATAAACATAAGGTGCTTATTTACGGGGTCTAAAGCTTTGCATATTAAATGTGTATATAATTTATTGTTATAGACTCACGCTGGTTCTTCTTCTACAGGAAGCTGTAGGTAGGCAGCTGTGATAAACATAACCAGGTGAGGTTCCCTCTTTACCAACTAGAGAGATGCTAGGTTAATGCTACTGCTAAGTGGAAGGGTTGGTTGTTCAGTCTCCACTGAATCGTAGAATCATAGAATGACCAAGGTTGGAAAAAGTCTGTAAGATCATCCAATCCAACTGTCCACCTAACACCAGTATTTCCCACTAACCATGTCCCTCAGTGCAACATCTAAAGGTTTCTTGAACACCTCTAGTGACTGTGACTCCACCGTCTTCCTGGGTGGCTTGTGCCAGTGCCTGACCATTCTCTTGGAGGAGCAGTATTTCCTAACACCCAACCTAAAATCTCCTCTGGTGCAATTTGAGGCCATTCCCTCTGGTCATGTCACTAGTTACATATGGAAAGAGGCCAACTTTCACCTCACCACAAATTCCCTTCAGGTAATTGTAGACAGCTATTAGAAAAGAAGATTGAAGATTGTTGTGATTTCTCTACAGTTGCTGCTTCTAGAATCTAAGGTCTGTAAAGTGGTGTGAGATGCCTGGTGAAGAGGAATAAAGTTACACTTGCATTAGGCTAAACTTGTCTTATCACTACCTCCCATTTCTTAATGGATTCCTCCCTAGTCTCTTTAATGGTAGTTTCTTACTGCAGTGCTGAAAGCAAAGAAAAATTAACTTAAAATTTCATCTGTAAAAACATCTGAGCAGCTTTTAGAAGGGAAGAAATGTGGGAAGTGGAGACATGGAGGAATGTACCTTGCTGAGTATTGATAATGCTGCTTTAATCAGATCATTTTCGTTTGATTTAAATCACTTCTGAATCCAAAAAGCACTAAAAATTGCTCTTACCTCTGGACCAGACTTTTTTTTTTTTTTTTTGTTCTAAAAACCTTCAGTGGTTCTCTGAGAGAATCAGTTGTGCTCATCAAGAGGAGGTTTCAAGGGTGTGTTATGTGTGTTACAGTCTCCTGAATTTTTGTATTTAACTGCCTGCATTGCAGTGTAATAGTATGGAAACTTCATTCCTTTAGAGGGGTAAAAGCAGTATATCTGCTGTTGCATTTCTTGCTTTGCATTGCCTATGTTTTAATAGGTGTGGTTGGAAATGATTGGCTTTCTGTTATTTCCCATGCTTTCTTAATAGTGCATTAATAAACCACTAGGTGGGGATGTTACTCTGATTATGTGTTTGCTGCTAAGTGATATTTGTTTAGAGACTGGAGAGATGTTAATTGAACTTAAAATGCTGAAGAGGAGCTGGTAAAGAATATTTTTTACTCTTCCTTCCCCTGTCCCTTACCTACGTTTCTAAACGAGACTGTTATTGTTCAGCCTAAAATAGAACCAAAAACTAGGGAGCTGGAGTGATGTGAAGTTTGACAAGGGAAGGTTTGAAGGGTTTGGTTTGGTTTTTGAGACCATTGTACTTTCTTTTCTGCTAATATATAGTGCATTTCTTTTTGCGCAAAGGTGACTTTCTCTGAAGATTCAGTTTCCTTTGTGAAATTCTGGTTTCTCTTTAATGTGCACACACACACGTATGTGGACAAATTGTGTTAGAAACCAAGGTGCATAGTTGTCATTTACTGCCCTTATCTTACTGATGAAAGAAAATCTACATAGGAGCCTGTAGGCACTGTGAAACTGTGTGTTTCTGGATGCCCTGACAATGGAGTTCTGGGATTCCTGCTGCGTGCTCTTATTGAAGGAGCAGACAGCTGGCATCAGGAGCTGTTGCTGTGTGTTCTTAGAGCCAGTTCTGGGAAGGGAGCCTTAAGGATTGTGTTGGTTTTGACTTTCAGAGAAGGTTCTCCTACTACGTTAGTTTATAAACTTGGTAAGTGTACAGTGACCTCAGTATTTCATACTCACAAGAGCTTTTCCACCTCTTTGACATGACACAAGTCTCCACCACCCCAGCCTCACCTCTCCTTGCTATGTGAGAATGTGGCTTTTCCTAGTGTCCATATGGGAGTGTGGGAAAAAAAGGAGCATCTTACTTCCTATCCAGCTTACTTCCAAGTGTAGACTTAGCAGTGTGAAAGGTGTTGGCTCTGAAGGAGAACTTGTACTTGAAGTTACCTGATGTGGAAGATGCTGTTTTCCGTGGGTGGTGGTTGATATGCCATCCTGCTGGGGTGTCTTCTCAGCTGTTGCTGCTGGAAGCCAAAACTTGCCAGATCACTCTGACTCTTGGCACTTTACCTGCTTGCTTGTTTCTGTTCTGCTTTCACAACATCACTGGTTTGTCTGACCAGTTTGATCAGGATGAAGGCAGTCTGCAGAATATCATATTTCAAGAAAACGGGTAACTGCATGCCTCCTCACTGAGAGAAGGATAATAGATATGAGACTTTAGAAAATCTGCAAGGGAGAATGCTATTTTACCAGCAACAGAAAGTTCCAATCAAAGCATGAAGAATTTTAAAGGTGTGGTAAGTTATGTCATCGTGAGATTTCATTGGAATCTAAATTTATCCATAGCCATTCCTTATGAAAATACTTTTTTTTCTGAAAAAAACACACTATTGGTGTAAAAACTAACACAAGCTCCTAAGTTAATCAGTAGTACATACTTTTCTTCTACTTGTTTGCACTTGGACTGTTAATTTTAAAAACCTTAAGCTTAAATGTTATATTAGTTGGGAGCAATAAATCTTGTGGAAACAAGTTAAAGAGAAACTAAATAATCTTAAGTACTTCTTCTAGAGCAGCAATCTGGTTTGTCTTATGTATAGGTGACAGATTCTAAGGAACTGTGTGACACTGTTGTATTCCTAAATAAAGCACATAACCACTAATGGTAGCTTGGCAATCTGTAGTATTCAGATATTTTAGGGGTTGCTAGTTGCAGTCTGTAACTATACCTCAGCCACTGAACTACTGAAGCCACCCTTTCCACTCATAGGTTCAAATGATTCCCTGGAAGGTCTGAGATTTATCAGATTTTTCTAATGGCAGGCTTCATAAGTCAGATTGAAAGATCTCAAATAGCATATGACTCAAAGCATCAACAGCTTTAAAATGTCACAAGTGAGACAGCTGGTCTTGCTAAGGGAAGGGGTGCTGACTCTGGGACAAGTGGTGTTTTAAAATGAACAGAAACAGGCAAATTTAATAAATAAAAGAAAAAAAATCTGTAAGGGAATTATGAAGGTAAAAATTCAGTGTTTAAAATGTTATTAATTGCTTTTGCACATAGCATCCAACTGTGAAAATCTGATAGATGTGCTTATTACTCTGATGCTGCATGAAAGTACAACAATTAAGCATTGTATCTAATAAATATTGTTAGTGGTTAACTGCATTTATTCTCAATCTGAGTGTTGTTGAATGCAAGCATTTAGAGTGTGAAAGTGCAGCTGTACTTTGAGCACAGCATCTTCCCACATTCCTACATATGGTAAATACAGTGTTTTATTGGGGCTATGCTGTATTTTTATGGAAATGTTTCACTGCCCTGCAATTTGTAAGTTATAATACTATTAGATGGGACATCTACTGCAAGCTCCTTCTTGTCCTGTGCATTATGAAATCTGATAGCCAGAATTACTGGTGGCAAGAGATAAAAACAGCAAACAGATCAAACAGTCTCCAACTAAGAAATGACCTTAACAGCGTATTGGCAACCAACATTAAGGACTCAGAGACCTGCATGGATTAGTTCTGGAGCCCTTTGTATCTCAGATTTCTGAACTGTATGTTGATCTCTAAACCCTTCTGAATATTTCATGCTTCTGACAGCGAAGATGAATTGGTGGCCTTAATTTCCTCAGAAAAGTAATAGTTGACTAAAAGGGGCGAAGTATGATTCTTTCAGCCATATGAGAGTTGCGGTAATTCACAAATTCACATTTTGTTGTTGGAGGTAGGAGACAATGGAGGAGACTTACTCACTTAAATATTTCTGACACAGCTTACTGTCGCTGGATTATTGCGTTAAGTGCAGTATTTGTTTTGGAAAGTGAAGGCTTTGCATCTAGAAGTGTTCTATATCTTAAAATGCTTTTTATTTCCTGTTTTGTTACCCTTTTTTTTTTTTTTTTTTTTTGTTCTTTCAAAATTGTACTTCTCTAAAAACAGTGTTTACTAGTCATTTTTACTGATAATGCCAGCAAGAAAATAGAACAGAAAGATTGAGTTGGCCAAAGAACAGTGCTGCTGTGGGTACGTGCCAAACATTATTTTCTCCATTTGTAGTTGCAGCTCTATTCAGAAGCCAGTGTGGCTCTTTTGCAACTGAATAACCCCAAGGGTTTCCATGAACTGAGCAAACAAGCGAAGAAGAACATGACTATAGATGGAAAAGAATTAACGCTTAATCCTGCTTACTTACTGTGGGACCTGAGCTCCATTAGTCAGGTAGGTAAACTCTGTTACAGAATGTAAAGGTTGCAGTGTGCAGACGCTTACAATTAACTAATTAATGATGAGGAGCATGGGATTTCTTTAAAAAATTTGGATGCGGTAAGGTATTTATTATGTTGTAATTAAATGCCATAAGAACACTGCCAAATTCTAAAATCAAAAAGGAGGAAGCATCATGAAGAGTGGCATTTCATTTATTAGACAATAAGGAAATTTCAATTAAAAATGTTGCCCTCTACATGTGTTTTTATAAGGTTGTGGGCAGTAAAGTCCCAAAAAGCCTAATTGATGCTAACTGACAGATAAACAGATTGCTTGTGTGTGGGAGAGAGACAGGGTTTTATTAACAAACATGATTACCTTTTTCCCAGTATGCTTCTTAGGGTTTTGTTGTGGTGGGTTTGTTTTTTTGTTGTTTAGTTTAGTTTTGGGTGTTTTTTTTTTTTTTTTTTTGCACAGTGATCAGTGTTACATTTGCTGAACAGATGCTGATCACTTCTCTTCTGTAAAAAATCAAAGAAATTAAATACAGGTGTCCATAGGGAAAAGAGTTCTAATTTGAACAAGGAATAAATGCAGGAATGCTAAGTTTATCAAAAGGAAAACAAACAAAATCACCAGGATAGCTCTTCCAAGTTGAGATCTAAAATCTTGTTTTTTCCCTTAATAATGTCAAGTAGCATGGGTAAAGTTTCTAATAATGCTTAACTGGCTTTCTGTAGCCAGTTAACTTGGGTTTGGGGAACTTTTGCTTATTGGTACAGTCCATGAACTCAGACTTTGTATTTTCCCATGTTTACATTATTCATCAATTTATAAATGAGCACTTAGCTGATGTAGTTGTTTTAAATGTTTTCATTTATGTTTTGCAGAATCCATATATTGTATTAATATATATTGGAAAGGAGACTTATTTACAGTGCATAGAATTTGCAGTGAAAATTCAATGTTAGACGATTACCATTTTTTCCTCAAGTGTCCTTTTCTAATTGGGCATACTTCCATACTTACTCTTTATGGCAAGTTTAATTCTCAGTTTAGGAAGAGGCCATTAAGTTCTTCTAAATGGAGAAGAAATGTGGTAAAAAACATTTGTTATTTACCTGAGAAATTTCTAATTTCAAATGCTTCCCTTTAAAAAACTCATGGAAATCTTTAGTTCAGCTATTTGTAGTGAATATTAGGATTAAATTAGCTGATTGCCTCCTGCTTTTTTTTTTTTTTTTTTTTTTGTTTGTTTGTTTGTTTTTGTTTTTTTAAATGAAAGACCAGCAGATAATTGAAGAGCAGCTACATCACCACTCTTGCAGTATCTCTATATTAGGTGACACAGTTATATACGGTTTATGATGTGATGTGCTTGGAAGGCCCCAGTCTCTTAAAACAGCAGTTCTGAAAGATGATGTTACTGGTATGAAATGCAACTTGGCTTTTGATCAAGATCAGCAAATAATTGAGACTGATAATTCACGAGAGCAAGAGGGTGGGGTTTTTTGTTGTTTTTGTTTGGTTTTGTTTGTTGTTTTGTTTTTAACTGAGGTTCTTTCTCCAAGAGCTGGATCACATGAGGCACTGTCATCTTGCAGTGTGGTCAGCAGATGACTTAATGATGCCAAGTGGTGAGCCACTGATGTACTGTTCACCTTGACAGTTTAGTCAAGTATAATCCTCTAGAGGAATGTCAGTACTTGATCACTGTATTTTTATTTTTTTTTAATCTCTATTACTTATGACCCGTATGGTAAAGGATTCTGCTGTCTACTGGCTGGATTGGAACTTAAATGGTTTGTTTAAAATCTAAAAGATTCTTCTTTTTTAATAGTCTAAACAGGATGAAGATATTTCTGCCAGCCGTTTTGAAGATAACGAAGAGCTGAGGTATTCCTTACGATCAATAGAGAGACATGCTCCTTGGGTGCGACATATTTTCATTGTCACTAATGGGCAGATTCCTTCCTGGCTTAACCTGGATAATCCCCGGATAACCATAGTGACCCACCAGGTAAAAACAAAAAACAAACCCCCAGAGATAAGCAACAAAAAACCTCCAACCCTGGGAGAGAAAAAACAAAGCAACAAAAAGCCACAAAACCAATAAAAAAAAAACCCCACCTCACAACAATAAAGGAAAAAGCACAAAAGTACCATTAGTAAAGATTCTGTTTTGAAATGCAGTTAGCCCCTTTCAGCTGAAGGCTGCTTTTGTTAGGAACAAAGTGACCAACTCTCCCCCTTCCCATGCACTGTTTTGTTAAACCCCAATATGTTTTAGTACTTCAGATACAGATATCTCAGGTTAAGCAGGTAACTGAAGGTATATCAGCCCTTCGCTGAGTTAATTTCTCCAAATACTAAGATTTCAGCCAATGTGTGCTAATTTCCTTATAAAAGTATGTTTATTAAAAAACAACAAAAAACATATGGCAATAAAAGATAATTTGTATCCATGAACTCAGAACTAGTGCTAACCTAATAAATTTGCTGACAGGGTGGACAACAGTTGTTAAAATGAAGAAGATGGCTCCAAAAATCAACTAGCTACGCATTCTGCAAGGCTTATTTAAAAGAGAAAAGGAATCCTGCAAGCTTCCCAAATAAGTGAAACAACAAAAATACTCTAGTAGTTTTTTAATACAAAATCAAGAGTAAGTTTGATCTGTGGATATGACGTAGGAGCCTTGAGCAACTTAAGTGGTAACAAGATACTAATTCAGCTTCTGTTGCTATCTGCTTGCTAAGTTATCTGAAAGAGATGGAAGAACCCTGTTTGAATGTTGGAACAGATTCAACTTGAAATTTTGTTCTTCCTGTACTGCGCAAGTAGTATAAATACATGTACACTGGGCCTGATCCAGTAGCCAGTGAACTAGATAGTTTGTGTCTTTGCATTGAATGAGGTGCAGATTTTTGTTAAGCATCAGACATGAAAATGGTTTTACATGGGAAAAGGAAATAGAGAAGTTTTAGTTTTTTGCTAATGTTTTCTCACTTTTTTCTTTTATATGTCTCTTCTTGTTCTTTCAGGAAATATTTCAGAATGTGAGTCACTTGCCAACCTTCAGTTCACCAGCTATTGAAAGCCACATTCATCGTATCAGCGGTCTCTCTCAGAAGTTTATCTATCTCAATGACGATGTTATGTTTGGGAAGGATGTTTGGCCTGATGATTTTTACAGTCACTCTAAAGGTCAAAAGGTAAGCTCTTATGAAATAATTTTTTAGGCTTGAAACTTCTCTGTGCTAATATAGCAAAAAGTGAAGAAACACTACTTGGAAAGAGAGAGAAACGTACTATCCCTTCTCATCTTATACCTCTAATGGATCATTATTCTTAGATGGACAATTGCTAGCAAAGGTGCCATGTGATTGTATTGTGTTGATGCTTGGATTGCAGAATTACCTTCTGGTATTTTCTCCCTGTTTTTTTTTTTTTAATTTTAATTTTTTTTTTTTTTAATGGCATAATAGTCCTCTGTTTGGCTTCACTTTGTAATTTTTCTTCCACTTTCTGTGTGAGCACTGGGAAGACCAATTTCGTGTTTGAAAGCTGCCAACTCATCCCATGAAAAAAGTAATTCACAGGAAAATGTTCTGTTCCAAATAGATTCTTCCATGGAAATGCTGAGATCTGATGATGTTCAGACTAGTCTAATATTTAAATTTACCATTAACAATCTCTGTTCTAGAGAACTACAATGCCTTTGCCAAATCTTTGTAGAATTATATGTAATTGTTTACTGAAACAGTACACAATTTTTATTTTTTAGTGAATTTTAGCTTTTTAGTGAACATGAAGTGGTTTAGTTTTTCAGAAACAAATCTATCATAACTGGGCTTAAATAAAGAAAGCAGGACTATAGTTCTGCATAAAGACTATGGGGTACCAGCAAAGTTTTCAACCATCAGCTTGATCTACAGAAATAACCTGGAGAAAAACTTTAAAACTTGCATACTGTTTTAAATGTGCTACAGAAATCTTGAAACAGTAACGTCTAAAGGAAAATGTATGTGGTTTTTAATGCCCTCTCAGTTGAAAATGTATGTACTGACATGCCTTATTTTTATCTTGGTAATTCTAAGAATTATTTGATCAAAGAGAATCAGATGTTCAGTGTGTGCTTCTTATCTCATGACTGGTTAGTGATAAAGAAACATCTTTAGTCGTGGAAACAAATGAACTTCAGAGCTATTTTAGAGTGAAATCTCCTCCTTTATCAGATTTTTTTAAAAAAGATAAAAATACTAACTTTCATTTGAAGATGTTTTGCAAAAGTGAATTTGGGATGTCCTGGTATGTCCTACTTCCTATTTTCAGCCATTGCTGCCATGCTCTGTAGCCAAGAGATCTCATTTAATATGAGACTTGATCTCCTTCTGTTTGAAAGGGATAAAATTTATTTCACCTGATGAAGTTCAAATGCAGTTTAATAGTTTAACTTTGCACACACTGAAGACATTGTATACAAAGACCAATTATTTTAAATCTATATTCCAAGAAACAAGCTCAGCTGACTTTTATTTGACAGACCTTGGCTCAAACTGTAATATTGTTCCAGGTTTACTTGACTTGGCCTGTGCCAAACTGTGCTGAAGGATGTCCTGGTTCATGGATCAAAGATGGTTACTGTGATAAAGCCTGTAATAACTCGGCTTGTGATTGGGATGGAGGTGACTGCATTGGTAAGATGACAAGGTTAATTTAGGGCAAAAAAACCCATGCTTTCTTTTTTGTTAAAATTCTGTAATACGCAATTCTCCTGTAACTTAACAAACAAACAAAAAAATAACCTTCTGTAACAGAGGAAAAATAGTCATCCTAAATATTAAAGATAAATAAATTCACGTATACTAAAAGGAACGCAAATTGACAGCAGTGTATCAAAGGAAACTTTTTTTTTTTTTTTTTTTAGCTATCAAAGTTGACTACGTGACAGGAAAATTTTTGAACCTCAGAGTCCAAATAATTTTGCGCTTTCAAGGGAATTTCAGTCCTGGTTTCATTCCTTAACAAAATTGTCTGTTGTTCAGAGAACAAAACAAGTAAGAAAAGAGAGATTGGTAGATTAATTAAGAACCATGAACAGAATATCAGTATCTGAAACATTTAGTATTGTATATTGTAAATTGAAGTTCTGTGGATATGATGACAGTGTTTTGCACAGTAGTACAGGTTGTACTGTCTCCTTTCACTTTCCTATTTTTTTAATATTGCTTGCTTCATATTAAGGTGAAATTTTAAGTTGACTTTGCATTTAAATGTCTGACCAGAGTATGTGCTGGTAAGTTTATTTGCACAAGAGTTTTATGATACAGTTTAATTTTCAAAGTTCTGACCCACTTTCCCTTCATGGAGGAGGCTGTCTGTACACGCTCCTCTCCTAAATTTTACTTTATGTTTTTAAAGCCACAATCAAATATAGTCTAAGTAGATACTGTCACTTTTCTGATTCTGATCTGTGTTCCACTGCTTTTCCATTTTTGGATCAGTTTCCATGCCTTGAAAATCCTTAACACTATCTGGAAGTGAACACACTGGGGTAACTTTGAGTACAAGGTTCATTTTTACTTCCTTTTCTATTGAACACTTTAAATAGATATTTATTTTCATCCTTTATGAAGCTAGAGGATGATCCCCTCTCTTTTCCTCCCAGAAAAGCCATGATGATTGTGACGTACAGGAAGAGTGAATCATTTGACATGAAAGCAGTCGGAGCAGTCTAAGTTCATTGTGAAGCTGCACCTAAATTCAATTTTCCAGACTGTAGGTTATGAAAATGAAGTGAGGCTTCTGCACTGAGGAAGTGATGCAGTACTGTGGGGACCTGCAGAGTCAATAGTGCAAGCTGAAGTAAATCAGTTTTCTGCCTACATTTTTGAAGTTAATATAAAATACAGCGCTGTTTTTGTTGCAGTTTTAAGTTGGTTTGCAAAACTCTACAGTGAGATTTATATCTATATAAAATTATATAAAATAAAGATTGTACAACTGTACACAGAGTAGTTAATTGGGTTTCAATTTTTCTGTTGATAAATAAGATTCTGCTGACTTTTCAATCCAGCTTTAACACTGTATACTAAAATGTCCTTTCCTCAGAAGTAAGAATTTCAAATGATTGATCTTTGTAATTTTTCTTTTTAGGTAACAGTGGAGGTAGTCGCTATGTTGCTGGTGGTGGTGCAGTAGGAGGTATAGGGAATGGACCACCATGGCAGTTTGGTGCAGGAATAAGTGGTGTTTCATACTGTAACCAAGGTTGTGCTAATTCCTGGCTAGCAGATAAATTCTGTGATCAGGCCTGCAATGTCCTCTCCTGTGGATTTGATGCTGGTGACTGTGGACAAGGTATGTAAAATACATAGCTGTAAGTCTTCTCTTGAATTGCGTTAGGTTTTTTTGGTTCCTTGTCCTCCAATAGTTCTAAGAGCCCAGCAGTGTCAAGAAAAAAGAGCTGCCAGCAGCTGAAAGAAATAATCAGGCACTTCCTGTATTCACTAATCTAAACTTGAATTCATTTTTGCATGCTATTTTTGTTAATCTGTATTTACCAAGCATTGATAAGGTGAGGTGCTTGATGTCTTATGAAACAGCGTGCATCAAAGTCATTACCCAAGAGGCTTACACTTAAAGTGCAGAAATTATATTTCAGCTATGCAAACTGTCTTTACTCAAATGAGAACTGCTGATTTAATGATCTCATAATGGTTGAAAAAGGAAATTAAAGGACCTCTGTGATGCTGAAGGTGAGAGTTAAGCCTGACTTCGCACTCTTGCCAGAGGCTACTTTCAGTCACCTGTAGGTTCTGCTGGGGAGTGAGTTTTCTGCACGTGTCTTTTCCTTGTGTGCTGCTGGCTACAGAGGCTTTCATCTTATAATTGTGATGTTCAAATGCGTAAGCAACTGGATTTAGGATAGACTTTTGAATCTTATTTTGTTTAAGCCATGAGCTATGCCGTGAAGCAGGGGGGGGACGTCAGTAATGAATGCATGAGATTGCTATGTTTTCTTCGTGGGAAGGAAAATTTCATTTCAACGTGTCTGATTTTGGAAGTTCCAAATCAAGATGCAGTGTAGTAGTGAACAACTTTTGTAATGCGAGTGACAAAATATGACAAAAATGTAATATGAGCATGTTACTTACAACTGATACTTAATTTTTAGTGAGATGTAGTAATGAGCCAGCTAAGCTATTTATGTAGAAGGAATGTTTTCTAGAATTACAGTTCTTTTTATAATTGCCACTAGAATGAATGCCAGGTTTATAATTCTGTTCTAGTAAGCCATCATTAAATGCTAGTAAGAAATCAGAAGCCACAGTAAGTGTTCTTTCACAAAGTGGTCTCGCTGCTGGGTATATTGCACCTAAAAAAGATTGGTGGAAGAAAAGTCTCACTAGAAACTGACAGATTTATTTTTTTCCAGATCACTTTGAAGAAATGTACAAGGTGACACTTCAGCTAAATCAAACCTACTATGTTGTTCCAAAAGGCGAATGTCTGCCCTATTTCAGCTTCAGTGAAATAGCCAAGAAAGCAATTGAGGGTTCATATAGTGATAATCCAATTATCCGACATGCTTCAGTTGCTAACAAATGGAAGACTATCCACCTCATAATGCACAGTGGCATGAATACAACTGTGATCTATTTTAATCTTACGTTTCTAAATAAAAATGATGACGAGTTTAAAATGCACGTAGCTGTTGAAGTTGATACTAGAGAGGAACCAAAACTGAATACAACTTCAGTGCAAAAATCCAACTCTGATTTTAAAACAACAACAATACCAGAAGCTGAGATGATATTTGAAGATATTCCTGAAGAAAAACGCTTTCCAAGAGTCAAGAGACATCGAAATGGCACAGGAGAGAGTCTCCATGAAGAGGTGATAATACCTTCAGTGAATCCATCTCTCCTTCCTGAAAGTGTTCAACTAGCACTGCAGAACCTAGACTTAAAACTAGCAAACGGTGATATCACTCAGAAGGGGTTTAACCTATCCAAGGCTGCTCTCCTGAGACCTTTTCAGTTCTTAACTACAGTAAGGAAGATTGCAGGTCTGGAAGAGAATGGAGTGCATTATAGTCTACAAGATCAGAAGAATGTAACCAGCTGGCAGAAGCCTCATGAAGATGTAAACAATGGCAAAATAGAAAAAACAAAAGCAAATGATGAATTTCTACCAAGGCTTACAGGAACAAAGGAGACTGGTGTGACAGTGAACACAAATAAACCAATTTCTAGGATAAAGCCTAAATCCGCACATCCAGCCCAGAGCATAGGAAATGAAAATGAACCGAAAGATAAAGTATTGAATGCGCTTGTATTAAGGGGAACCCAGAAATCAAAAAATACTGCAAATGTAGAAGCTGGAGAAGATGCAGAGGGAATGGAAGGAAAGAAAGGGCATGTACAGTTGGATACAAATATAAGAAAGGAGTTAGTGGGAAGAAAATTGCAGTCTTATGCAGGAAGTTACCAAGGCTTTTTGCCATGGGAGAAAAAGAAGTATTTCCAGGACCTTCTTGATGTGAGTATCTTATACTGTTGTCTTAGTTAAGGCAGTAGGTTAAACCTGCTTATTAGACTAGTTAAAACTGCTTATTAGAATAGTTGCATCTTTCTGCATATTATTAATATGATTTGTAAATTTAGAATGTGACTTGCTTTTGATGCACCTATCAAGATTTTTTTGAAAGCTCTTCGAGTTTTCCTGTAAAAGCTAATTTGTTTATAATTTGGACCTCTCTCAGCTAGGTGGTAAAAGTCAAATAGCCATTTCTGTTCTATTTCTACTGTGGGTTTTCTTGTTTATTTATTTATTTATTTATTTTTAAAGTCAGATTCACTTCTTTTTCAGTGCATGTTGATGCAGTGATATTATTTGGATGCTATAGTACTCTAAAGAAACGTTAGTTTTTGGGGGTTACGCTTATACCAAAGTGGATCCAATCCATAAAAGTATTCAAATACAAATGTGTTCTAAATGTTAAAATGAAAGTCTACCAAACTTCCACCCAAAGCATTTTGGCAGTTTTGAAAACCTCTAGAAGAGAAGATAGAGACTGTGTTTTGCAGCAACTGCTTTGCACTACTCCAAACAGCAAAGGTGGTATGTTTCTAAAAGCCTACCTCTTTCTGTTCTTCTAGGATTGGATTTTGCATGAGAAATCTCTATATTTGTAAGATCTCAACTACTATATGTGAGAAAAAAAAAAATAAATAAATGAAAGGGCAGTATTACAAATATAGCAAAAAGTGACTGAAGTGTGTATATCAGAAGAGATGTCAGAAGAAAAATAATGAGTAATATCCACTATTAACTATTAATCACTTCTCCTCAGAGCATAGCAGTTTTAAGTAAGAAGTTATCTTCTATTTCTTTTATTTTTAAAGAGAAATCAGAAGAACATGAAGAAACATATTCAAAGCTTCTCTTTCCATTTTCACCTCTTAAAAAAGAACCAGCACCTGCCTGAAATGTCAACTTTCCTATGTGTTTTATGCTTTTGAGCTTTGTTGATAATATAACTTTAATGTATGCTTATCTTGCTGTTTAGGAGGAAGAGTCATTACTCAAAGAAATGTCATACTTTACTGATGGTAGACATCTTGGAAGGCAGCTGAAAGATACATTTGCTGATTCCCTTCGATATGTAAATAAGCTTTTAAACAGTAAATTTGGATTTACATCTCGGAAAGTCCCTGCTCATATGCCTCACATGATTGACCGCACTGTTATGCAAGAGCTGCAGGACATGTGAGTATGTCTTTCATTGGAGTTACACCTAACTAGATAATTCTGTATTTCTGTTAATGCTTTGTTATAATTACTTCTAATGTGTTAGTAGCTATTCATAAAAATCATATTTTGGAAAGGGAAACGTGCTGGTTGTGTTTAGCTAAGGAGACTTTTGAGAACCTTTTAAAAATTTAGATGAAAATTTGTTTTCAGATGAGCAATGCTTTACCAGAAACCAGTGTATTAACTTATCCTTTTATGTAGGTTTCCTGAGGAGTTTGACAAGACATCATTTCACAAAGTGCGGCACTCAGAAGATATGCAGTTTGCTTTTTCGTATTTCTACTATCTTATGAGTGCAGTTCAGCCACTGAATGTTTCTCAGATCTTCGATGAGGTTGATACAGACCAGTCAGGGATTTTGTCTGACCGAGAGATTCGCACACTGGCCACAAGAATCCATGAACTACCATTAAGTTTGCAGGTATTTTCCTCAGTAATAACTATTCGAGTAACTTAATTTCTGAAATCCAAAACTGTTACAATAAAATGAATAAAATCTTTACTTATCCTTTCTTTAACATTGGTAACATCTGGCAATTCTTAAATTTTAGCTGGAGAATGCAGAGTTGCTTTCTATTTCTTTATGGACCATTCTTCTATGGACTCAACAATTAAGTTGAGTTCTAGCAACACTGGAAAAATTGGTGACTGGTATCCTGAGAACAAGGAAGTGTGTAGTATGAATTTGTGAGAAAAAATGTTCACTGCTAAAATGCATGAAGTGTGGGATTCTGTTGTGCTTACTCTTGGTGTTGCACATAGTTTATAAAACAAAACAAAAACCAACCACATTCTTGACTGTAAAACTTGTACCCTAAAGAAACATGCGAGGAAAAGGGCAGCAAAGAAATGGTGTTACTGGTAAATACTATGACCATATAAATGATTCACATTTCTGTTTTTCTGGGAAACTGGTAAGAAAAGAGACATAGTTTTCTTGAGTCTTGTGCTCTTAGATTCAGTTGATAGAGAATGGTGTACTCCTTCTGCTTTACTGAGTGGGATCGGAGCACATATCAATAATGTCCTTGAAATGACATACATAGCTGTAATGCATCTCTGCTTTAATGTGTTCCTGGCCAGTACTTTAATGAGAAAATCTTCCTTTCAGTTTATTTTTTCTGGTTGCTTGATCTGTGATTTAATATGCCACCCCTGTATTGGGAATTCTCTATTCTCCTTTATATTATCTCTAAAGGTGTGTTGTGATCTCAATTCAACCAAGCATCATTTGCTTCACTGAAACATATGGGAAGTCCCATTAACTTTAGTAGTTAATGTACTGGGGTCTGCTAATGTGTTTTTTTTCTTTTTTTTTTTTTTTTTCCCCATAGTAGTTTGGAAACATTTTATGTATATAACATTAAATATGTGCATCCTTGACTTCAGGACTATCTCAATGAGAAAGCAATATTATCTTTTTTTTTTTTTTTTTTTTTTCCTCTTCCATTTCTGATAGGATTTGACAGGTCTGGAACAAATGCTAATAAATTGTTCGAAATCTCTTCCTGCTAACATCACTCAGATCCATGTCATTCCACCAACTCAGGAAGCATATTATGATCCCAATCTGGTAAGGGATGTTGGTCCTAAAAGGTGTTTGATTTCTTTCCTAAGCAAGTAGTTACTGTGCTTGAAATGTTGGTGTGATTTCTAAAAGGAAATTATTCACAAAAATTTCTAATAACGTGTATATTAAATATTTAAATATGAAAGTTCTACAAGCTACTTCTAAAACTGTTAAAATTTCCTTCAAAAACAGAAAAGCTGAGCTTTAAAATTTTATGATATATGGGATTTAAAAAGTCATCCTTGTTAAGAAAATTCAGCATTGTGAACCAAAAAGACAGTATGTATAATACTTTCCTGACAGAACTTTCTGATAAATAGCACATAGGACGTCATTCAAACAGACTTAAAAATCACTTGAAAACCTTCAGAGCCATCCTTCCTAATTCAGAGGCTTCTAAGTAACATCTTTTAACTTTTAAAGATTGAAGGCTTTGGACAAGAAATTCATTAAGGATTTATATTCTGAATTTCTATTTTGGTTGTTAAATTCTCATTGAAATTTATGGGAATTTAGGAATTTATAGTATTTAGATCTGGCACTTATATCTACATTTTTTTTCAAGTGATGATTTAATTCCTGCCTCAGTCCATGCTTTTGAATAACATGTGTGCATGAGCTTTGCTAAGTTCATCATGCTTTATACTTTAAAACCAGCACTGCATCAAAGCTAAAATAATTTTGAGTATAGGTCAAGAGCAACCATTGGATATCCCCCAACACATGCAAACCAGAAGCACAGGGTTCTAAAGTGTTTGTGTAGGTAAATGTATATAGAGCGTTGACTATTGATTGGCCTTGTTTTTTATCACACTGAACACCTATCCTGTCTTGGTTTCTTGATCATATCATGTTACAAGGTTTTAAAAATATTTTTTCTCTAAGTATAAAGTCCAGCAAAACTGTATAAAATCATTGTGCCAGCTCGGTTTGATGAAATTAAAGTGTGGATTTGAGAATTCTGCATAATATGAGGATGTTACCTTTCTTTGTTTTGCCTCTTTACTTGCCTCTTTGACTTCTAATTAAGTTTGCAAAATTTTGTGAAAATAAACTTTTAAAGAGGCTGCCATGAGTTTGTTTTCAGACAGGATCAAAAATAAGTCTCAAATGACAAATTATTAAAATCTTGGAGAGTAAGTAAAATATTATGAATGTAAGCACTAATGCCTGATATACAAATTTTAAATGTTAAAATAGTCACAAAAATGTGTTAGTGTTTAGCACAGAAGTCTTTTTTTTTTTTTTTTTTTTTTTTTTTTTTTTTTGCTTCTGTTGTCTGCAACAGATAAATTTCTAGGAGTGTTTTATTACCTTAGAAATGTCCTCTTAGAACAGGGATTTTTATTTCCCAGAGTAGTTTGACGATAAAAGTAGATAGAATTGTCATGATGCAAATACAGTTAATGTGTATCATCTGTTCTGCAGAGTGTCTGGCCACTACTGTGGTTTCCACTGGAGGAATTTTAAAAGGAGCTGTGAAATGAGCTACAATTTCTGAATATTGTTCTGAGGATGAAATCTAGACAGTGTACCAGTATGATTTTTCTCAACAGGTGATCAAGAAACAGTATTACTTCTTTGTTCCAGGAGAATAAAGAATAAATAGTTCTTCACAGCTATAATGTAACTTTCTAGAATGCATTCCCTTACAACAGGCTTCATAAATACTTCAGTAACCTATAAACTAAGCCATATTTTCTTCCAGCCTCCGGTGACTAAAAACCTAGTGACTAACTGCAAACCTGTGACTGACAGAATTCGTAAGGCATACAAGGACAAAAACAAATACAGGTATGTTATGGCTCTGTGAAAATCAATACTAGCTTTTGTAGAGTAATAAAAAGAGGTATAAATACATAAAGTCCAAACATTCTGTATTAAAATAAAGTGAGCTAACACTAAAGTGGAACTGAAGAAATATAGTGATAACTGCTTATAATTATTTATCTTGCGGAATGATGTGTTTGTTTTTCCAAAGTTTATTTAGTAGACTAAAGATTTCCACTCTACGTTTTGGCCCAGACCCCAGCTTGCAGTACTCTAGTAAGAAGCTGGAGCATTCCAAGACAGCTACATAAATTGATAATATACAATCAGTGAGGGCAATTAGAGCAGCAGAGAAAGGCAGAAAGAGATTTTCCTGTGCTTTGAAATTCTATGCTGTAAATCTGCTTGATTTTCTATTAAAGCTTTAAAAATACATAAATATCTGTAACTGCTTTGTACTTTTCCTGCAAGAAGTAAAACAAAACAAAAAGCCCTAATTTCCATCCCCTTTTGGAAAAAGCTGACCAAACCATGACTTAGGTTTGTTTGAATAATTGTACATGAGCAGACCTGCCTAAAATCTAGATTGTGTATGATCTTTGCTCTTTGAAACCTGAAAACCAGTTTGCTGGCATAGAGCTTGTAGACCTCTCTTGTCCGATGCCTTACCAGCAGGTTGGATGGGAAGAGTGCTGGGGCTCTTCTGAAGCATGCATTTGCCCCAGGAGCAGTGACAATGTCAAGTAAATCTGTAGAATTAAGAAGGTTACAGGTGTCACTTAGGGCAGCATTTGGGCATTGTTATCTGATCATTTATAGTACCTCAAGCTGTGTTGTGTGTTCTGTAAGAGAGCGGAAAGAAATCAAATGTCACATTCTAATGAAGATTGGACAGTTTGATTAGAAGTAAGTTGTAAGACTATTAGTATTTATTAAATCTGACTTCAAGCTGTTTTAAATAATGCATAAATATTTTAATAAGGTTTGAAATCATGGGAGAAGAGGAAATTGCCTTCAAAATGATTCGCACAAACGTGTCTCATGTAGTTGGTCAGCTGGATGACATACGAAAAAATCCCAGGTATCCTGTTTCGTAATTTGTACACTACGGGTCATCTATTTAATTTCTGTTATTATATATCTAAAACATTGAACATATAGAAATACTTCAACTATTTTTGAGGCTTTTGTTTTTGCCATTCTGGAGTTTACACAATTCATATTGCAGAAAATTTTTGTTACAGGAAAAGATATTTTGATCTGTTTTATGTAGCAATATTAAAAAAAGAAGTTTTTTTTATTGTAAAATCTGTTTTGTATATCCACTATGCTTTCATGCTCTGTTACAACATAGCAAGAGGTCTTAAACATTTTTTTAATATTTAGTGAGAAGTGATCCAGAGCAGGAAGTTAGTCCTTCGTTTCTCTACAACGTAGTGATAAAGCATTTAGATGCTCAAATCTGAGTGCTGATTTTCACAGTGCAACTTCTGCATTCCTGGGTCTAATGAACTGCCAGCCTGAGGGAGCCTGCCTGGGATAGTCTGGGGTAAATCCTCAGATACAGTAGACATCTGATTGCCATAACCAGATACTCTGCATAGGATCACCATAGCCAGCTAAGCTTCAAAAGGGAAGGTATATTTTGCTTTTCTCAGATGTGGCAACTCAGTTCATTGCAAGAAATTGTCTAGAGCAGGCTTACCAATTATGCTGTATTCATTACAGTCTGAGGAAAAGCAGACATGTCCTCAGTAGGCAAATTAATGTGCTCTAGAGTTTTCCTTACATCCAGCTTCACATAGCAAGCCTGAACTTTACTCTGCTCTTTGAAAGAGCACTCTGTGCTATAGAGAATGCAGCTGACCAGAACCACTTCTTCACAAAGATTAGCAATTGCAAAGTCATCAGATACAATTTTACCCTCTGGGGAAAATGTAAGGTCTGGTGTCTCGCAATATAAATAAAGCACATAACCTTGCCCATATGGGGAAAGGGGAATTTTTGTCATCAAGTACCAGGTCAGAATTGCCAAGGGCACATAGCAGCCTAGCAAACTAGCTGCTGCTTTAACTTCAGCAGTTTTCAGTAATGTAGATGCTTGGGTGTTTCTTCTATGAGAAATAACTCTCTGCAAGATATTTTATTGGGAGCATGTTTATTTGGTCATAGTGATTTCCACATGAATACTATTCCTATTGTTTGTATTTTGGCTGATTATACAAATTAAGTTTGGGTTCTCTGATTCAGGTCATGTTACAGTCATTTTTATAGTTTTCTCAAAAACTGAAAGCCTGAGGACCAAACTTTGCCTTTCCCTATATGTCTTCTAATTTTTTTTTGTTGAGCTTCTCTGAAGAATGTAGCATATATGGTAAAATATTAATAACTTAGTATATTTACATCCTATAATAGATGTAAAATTTATTATTTAAGATAACTAACTCATGGTAACTCTATAGTAAAACTATGAAAGAATTATCGAGATAATAATCCTTCTAATCTGCTGTCTACATCTAGTGTTAGGCTTTGAGATGATGCACACTAGTGCCCATTAGATGGCAACATTAATATAAATAGAAGAGAGAGAGCTTTAGCTCATCAACGGATTCCTCAGAGTTTCTAACTCACTGTTAGCCTCGATGTACTCTGAATTGCAATCAAGTTAATTTAAAATAATGCAGCAATAGGGTAGTTATCAGTATCAAATATATCAATTTGGTTTTAAAGGTTCTTGTTCTTGTCTTGCCAATACCTTTGCCATATTATCAAAGGAAATAATCTAACAAAGCATTTTTCTTTTCTAGAAAATTTGTTTGCTTAAATGATAACATTGATCACAATCATAAGGATGCTCAGACAGTGAAAGCGGTGCTTAGGGATTTTTATGAATCAATGTTTCCTATTCCTTCCCAATTTGAACTGCCAAGAGAATATCGGAATCGTTTCCTTCATATGCATGAACTCCAGGAATGGTATGTTAGACAGATTCTCTTCAGGTTATTGCAGTGTATATGATTATAGAACATATTGGTACAAGCCCTTTTTTGTCCCAGTGTTGTTGTGAAGGAATTAACAGTGAGGATGACATGAAAACATATTTAAATGGATTAAAGCTTCAGATTTGCAGGATTTGGATTTTCTTGTTCTGAGTTGTTAATGCTTCACTGATTGTTCACAAGTCATTTAAAACAAAGTTGTTTTTTTTTTTAATTAAAAAAATCAAGAATTGTGGATTTTTTAAATGTAAAAAAGTCAGAACTGTTTAGAATGTGTATGGCACAAACGTAATATAAATTCTGCTATTATTGCTAAGTAACTTTTTCAAGATGTTAGAAATAATTTAAAGATGCTTAATGATCATCAGAGAAGATACTCGTGCATCTTTCATATTTTTATTTAATGTGTGAAATTTTAATGTGCTTTCCCCGTGCCATGTTACAAACAATATTTAATTTAGAAATTGAGTAAGTTGATTTGGGAATATAAACAAAAGGTCATCAGGTACAGTGATTAAAAATGAAACAAGAAGAGTATTAAAATAATTTTGTTGCTGATCAACGAGTTATGAGAAGTATCTCCCTGTGAGGAAGGAGAAAATATTTGAGTATGAGAAGTACTGTAGGTGAAAAGAATTGGGTGTGGACTGTTGTGCTACAAGTCCTGTTGTAGCAGAGGGAGTGGAGGGTAAACTGAATTCAGCAGTTAGCTGTATAAACTTTGGCTGGAGTATTAGAAGTATTCTTGGCTCTGTTTTTGAGGACCACCACCAGGACTGTTAGCTTCGGAAGGCAGCTTATTACTTTTTTGTGGTTGAAACAAATTTCTGCTGGGATGGTGGAAAGCATGTTGAAGTGCTGGTAGAAATCTTATTTTTCAGATAAGTTTTCTACCTTTATCATGTATGGTAATCATTTTTGGTTTAGGAACCAATGTAACTAAAGAAGATTAACAGTAGTTTCAATATTAAGTTGAAAGCAAGGAAAGAAAAGAAATATGCAGAACTTGAGTTATGAGCAGTAAATAAGCATTTTGCTTCTTATTTACCCATTAACTTGTGTTATTACAAAAACATTTTATTTTCTTTTCCTGTTTCATGGTAACCCTTTGAAGTTTATATCTGATTTATAATACATGAAACTCTGTTTCCATCTTTCTGCAGGAGGGCATATAGAGACAAGCTGAAATTCTGGACCCACTGTGTTCTAGTAACACTTATTGTATTTACAGTCATCTCATTTTTTGCTGAACAGGTAAAAATTATATCTTATCAAAACTATAATGTTTAATATGTTTTTTTGTACCTTCATGTACTTTAAGATGGATTTTTTGATAGAATAGCTAGAATTTTTATTAGTAAAATGATATGCAAATGGTGACTAGGTTGCTTCAACTTTTAAGCTGTCATGTTGACATTCTTAGAGTAAGTATGACTACACTTAGGGGGGAAGGAGAATTGTGTTCTCTTTTCAGGTGTCTTGTGACGGTCAAGTACGTCAGAATGTGCTAAATTTGGGAATTCAAAATCAGTAATTGTTTCTGAAAGTCTTGGTCTATTAAAACATATTGTTTGTAGTGCAAAGTTACTAAGAAGAAAACTTGAGTAATAGCAATACCCTAGTCCTGGGAAGATCTTAAGGCATTTTAGGAGACTAATCCAATCTCATATTTGAATCAGACACAAAGAGAAAAAAAACAAACCTCCCATTCTGCAAGCACAAAATGGTTTTCTTGAACATATTAACCCTGCAATACAAAGAGGGAGACAATGGAACAAATCACATGGGTAATTCTTTGCAGGTTGGGGCCTTAAGTAACCCTTTCCGTGGTCTGATGAAGAGGGTGTAATTCTTGAAAGGTTGGCTTTTGAATTTTTTTTCCCTCCACTTGTAACTTTTGCATGAATCTTTCCCTTAATTTTCAGCCTTCTGTATACATTGAAAACTCACCCTGCGTTAGTAACTTTATTTTGGAAGGGAGTATTCAACTCAGTAGGACAGCTAGGTATGTAAATACAACCAGCTTTGTGTTCATCTTCTAGAAACTCAATGTAGCCTGCTTAATGTAAATTAACTTCAAATAATCAGAATATACGTATACTGTGTTTTTCACTTTCTGCTTGTATTCTGATTATTGAGAAATATGTATGTGTAACAGATGAATTTGAGTAAATAACTCTTTCTTCCTGTGCAGTGGAAAAAAAAAAAAAAAAGAGTATTGACTGAATTACCATGGATGACAAAGATTCTATGGTTTCTAGGATGAAAGACTAACCAGCTGTGTACCTCTGTCCTAGAAGGGAACTAAATACTGTATTTTCTTCTTCTCAGCTAATCGCACTTAAACGAAAGATTTTTCCAAGAAGGAGGATCCAAAAGGAAGATGGTCATGAACGAATCAAAGTGTAGAAGAGCTTTATTTTGGAGATCAGACTACCTCAAGATGTGATAAGCATTTAAAATCTCTCTCGCATAAGTGTCTTTTATGGTTTGATATTTAACTGAGTTGATATGAAGAAAAAAAATCATGCATCTACATTTATAATCTCTGCAGTACTCTATGATATACAGGCTGCTGAACTGTGACAGAAAGCTAAACAAAAATGGCAGGAGCCTGTATATAGGCAAATTTCAAGTGATCTTACTTTACAAATGTTGGTTCATGGCCATGCTATCCTTTTTTATAAAAAGGGTTACCTAAAGAAATGTAGCTGCATTTATTGCAGTGGATGTTGCCAACTACATATAATGTTGGAAGGCAGAGTTGTTTGGGATGAGCTTAACAGATCCTTGATCTTGCATTCCGAAAGATTTCTGCAGAATTCTGTCACTGCTTTCTTTTTTTTTTTCCTCCAGCCCTATGGGAATTACTTAATTTGTCATTTACCCTTAGTCTACATTTAATGCCATTGGCATTCCTTAAAGCACAGTGACAATTCACTCCCCCCAATTTGTAGTATTTAATTGGGATTTCGAAGAAATGCATGCTAATAACAATACATGGTAACAGAACAGGTAGTGATTATTTTAAAATTACTTTACATTTTATCTGGTGTATTATATTCCAAAGAATACAGTGGGTGTTGTATCTTGATTACAAAGAGAGGGTTGTAATCAAGTGAAAGTGATTAAGTTATATTGTTTTAAAAGCACTGTAAATATGACAACAAAAGTGCCTCTCTATCTGAATGGATAATGAACTGCTTTAATGTAGCAATGTGTGGGAGCAATGTTTCACTTCATAAAACAATATTTATACTGACAAATGAAGCTCTGTGGTTGTTTTTTTTTCTAAGTTTCACAGGACTTAGCCCTGTATTTGTTTGAGACATCAGACTGGTATGATTTTATGTGGGGGGGGAAAAGATACTTTTCAGACAGAACTTTCTGGTGGTGTATCTTCATTGTACAAGCAGTATTCAAAGAATGCTTCTTTTTTTTTTTTTTTTTTTTTTTTTTGTAATTGGGTGTACAAAATGTATGTGCATATGTACTGTAAAATACTTGGTTTGCTTTGAAATCAACTAAAATGTGATGAAAGGTTTGTCTGTTTCTGTTTTGGAGTACAATGAAACTCGCTCATTTTGATAAAATAGCCATTAATGCTTATAAATCCTTGTGGTAAAGTACTTATTTTCTTAAAACTTTCCAACAGTAATAATTTTAATATTAATTTGATGCATGAATGGGTACTCAAAGTACAGTCAAACTTCCCGACGCTGTAAAATGCGCTTTTAATTTAGGGTTATATTTTGTGCTGCCGCTACTTAATACGCTGGAACGTGCAGAAACAGTGCAAGCCACTGCTGACAACCAATGGCGGGCAATGGCAACTGAGGTACAAACGCGAGCGCGCCCCCACCCGCTGCGAGCGTGCGCATGCGCTCTTGCGCTGCCTGCCGTCTTTCCCGCTTTTTTCTGGCTATCGGGGTAGCGGGAGGACCGCGCTCAGTAGCAGGCAGGCAAGGCCAGGGAGGGCTGCGGGGCGAGGCAGGGCAGGTTCCTTACCGCCTGTTGTGGGGAGTGAGTCGGGGGTAGGCACTGAGAGCGTGGAGGGGGCCGTCAGCAAGCGCAGGGACGAGGCTGAAGGGTGGCTGGGTGGGGCAGGGCACCTGGTCAGCTGTGAGGCTGTGAATGGGAAGCAGTCCCGCACGTGTGGGACTCACAGGTACTGCTTTATTTCAGATCTTTGCAGGCTGAGAGAAATAAGGAGGTGAGTGCCTCTGAAAAGTCGTCATTAAATACACATCTGTGGCTTGGGAATGTTGGAATCTACTAAAGCAAAGAGCTTTATCATGATTATATGGGGCTGCAACATTGTTTTATTGCATCTAGTGCTCTGTAGGATGTTTTTTTAGTACAAAGGAAGATGCCTGTGTGCAGTGTGAGATGCATGTAAGCTGCTGCCCTGCTTCCATCATGTTTTCAGCAGCTGCTGAAGTCATTGAGGCTTGGAAGTTGTGCAGTGCCCCTAAGTTTTCTCTCACTTGAGGATAATTACAACACAAGAATTTGTGATCTTCCAATTAGCAACAAAAGGTGAAATTTTAATTTCAAGAGAATTTTAAGTTCTAAACATCCTGGGTTCATGCTGTATAGCGAAGCATCAACCACTGAAGAAGCTGTGACGTCAGAAAATGTTTTTCACTTAACAGCTTAATGTGATTGTTTTCTGTATATATGGGATATGTGGCTTAAAAAACAAAAAAAGGTTTTCATAGATATGAGCAGCTAGTTCAAAATATAAGTATGGAATTCAGGTGTGCGCTACAGCTGTTGCTGTTGGAGGATCTCCCTGCCCTGGAAATTCTGAAGATCTTTACTGGAGTTCTCAGTTTTGTGTAAACTTAATGTTCAGAACTATATTTCCATGGCCTTTGAAAAACCTGTTGTTGTGTTGAGCTGCACTGAGAAAGAAATTTCTTCATTGCTAAAGCTTAGGAGACCAAGTACTTTGTGCTTGTTTTTTTGTTTGTTTTCTCTATTGTTTCCATCTACTATGTAATCCTGTGCTGTTTTTGGTAGGTTATTTAAAATTATATGTCCCGTAACACTGAATTAGAAATGCTTCATGCCTTTTGCTATGAGATAAAGCTAAAAGAAAAAATATTTCAGTGAGGTCACTGTATCCTGCTATTTTCTGCTGCATTTGTATATGATTTCAGATATTGAAGTCCTAAGGAAAACATCTTATTTTTTCCTTCTTGCATTTAATGGCAACAAATATACTTTTCTTTCCTTCTAAGTAGATATTTTACTTCCTAAAATAACACATGGAATATATAAAAATGAGTGTTACTAAAGGAAGTGTATGTGTAAAAACCCAAATATGGAAGCTGCATCAGAAACTTACAAAGAGACGCAATGGCTAAAAACAAATAATTCAGACAGTGAACGTTGACCAACGTTAAAATTTATTTTTCTGCTCAGTAAGGAATGGCTGTAGAGTCATAAATTTTTCTTGAGCATTTATGATAACTGTATTTTGTAGGATAGAATATCAGCACAGCTCTTTGGGAAGGTGGTATCAAATCTGAAAAACATGAATCTTACCAGGCAGGGACATTATGAGCAGTCTGTTCAGAGCATTCCTTGCTTTTCAGCATAAGAAGTATGATCCCGTTATCCTTGCTATTTTTGCTTATTTTTTACCTTGCTCTTAAAAACAGTGTCAAGGTTAATCTTGTGTGACTACTTGGATATCCTTACAGGTTACAGGGGAATATGTAACAGCTCAAGGTAAACACAAAAACACATTTATCTTCAAAATACTGTGGGAAAAGTTATGTTTCAATACTGTGCCTCAATAGGAAGAAAATTTCGTTATGGCACCATCAGGAAGAAAGCATTCAGGAAAAGCTGCTAAAGCAGCACAGGAAGAGCAAGCCAGATCTGCCTATGACTTTCAGGAGGAAAGGAAAGACCTGAGCGGATCTGAGGAAGATATTAGAGAAGGTGCTTGTCTGCTGATTATTATGATGTTTTTTTTTTTTTTTTTTTCTTAAACAGGGTTTGTAGTGTTTCCAACTCTGAGCAGATAGGAAGATATTATAGGTCAGTGAACAAGCATGCTTCCTAATGCTTGTGAGAGTTTCCTGGTGTGTGGTTTGGATTAGTAAGAGAACACAATAGAGCTTAGTGCCCTGCTGTGTCTTGAACTTATTGTTAATGTCTTTATTAAAGCTAGATACTATTGCTAGGCTGCATATAATGCTGTAGGGTCAGGACAGCGAAGGAAAGCTCTGCTTGCTTGGACAGAGAGCAGAATTGGATATAAGGCAGAGCTGGGGTCTCACGTTCACAAAGTACTTTGGGAAGAATCTCAACAGAAAAAAAGCAAGAGGTACAGACGGCTGAGAAAAAATGAATGAAAGTCAGCCAAGGGATTCTCATTTAAAGTTTGAGGGATTGTAGCAAAGAGTGGATTTAAAATACAGTTCTCATTTTTCAAGTGATATTTTTTGGCAAAGTTTGATGTAACTTCTGGATTTTGTCTTTCAGCAGTCATCTCTGGGTTTTGTCTCTCT